>NW_009202984.1:0-224 GCF_000690835.1 Fulmarus glacialis | reverse complement strand
GAGCAGCTCCAGATCGGGGGGGGGGGGGGGCTCTACCTTCTTCTCAGCGCCGCTAGTGAGGGAAGCTCTCAAGAAGCACCATTTTCAAGGAGGAAGACATGGCTGTCCCCTTTGCTGGGGCAGAGGCCTGCTGAGGGAGCGGCCGGCCAGACGTGCACTTGTGTTTCTCGTCTCTTTTTAGGTTTCCGTAGGGGCACCTCAGCCCGCAGGCTCGGGGCTCGCTG
>NW_009202983.1:0-1205 GCF_000690835.1 Fulmarus glacialis | reverse complement strand
GAGAGGGAGCTGCTGCCAGAAACACGGGAGGGGGATGTGGGCACCTCCCTGCCAGCCCTGCGGTGCAGACACCTTCTGCTGAGCAACTCCTCCCTGGGCTCCTTTCCCACCCTAAGCAGAGCCTCTACCCTCAGGCCCATGGGCTCTCGGGCATGCGTTGCCCCTGCAGCAGCCAGAGCCCAGAAAAGGACAAACCCCTGATTTCCATCTGTCTTTGCGTGTCCCTCCTCCCTTGGCAGGAGCATTGTGGCATTCCACTGCCATCCCCTCCCGCCTGTGCTGCCCTTGTTCTCACCATTGGATTTGCTGAGTCAGTGTGGGGGGTGGGCGTCAGGGGTGGCAGGTTCAGCTCCTGTTCAGACACCCACCCTATGGGTCCTGCTACGCAGACGTGTCCAAGGGAGCAAAGAGCCCAAGTCTCCTGCGGGCAGCTTTGGGACATTGAGCTATTTGCCTGGGGTGTCCTGCTGGGCTGCAGGGTGCCCTCCAGAAGGGCACAGCTCTCCCGTAGTACCTCTGTGCTACCTAGGATGCCCATGGAGAAGACACCTCGGTGCTAAGGCCGTGGAAATGGTGCTGGGCAGCTGTGGGTGGGCAGCTGCAATGATCCCTCGGTGTCCCAGCCTGGGAGGGGGGAGATGAGATCCTCCTCAGATACTCTGAGAAGAGGCGAGGGTTTCTCATCTTTAAACCTGCATTCCTCTGCTCTCAGCAGTGTCCCCTTTCTTTTTAGGGGACCACCTGAGTGTGACCATCCTCCAGCTCCAAGGTGCCAGCACAGGGCAGCTGAGCACAGGGCTGATGGGCAGAGCAGCTCTCCTCTCTCTGCACTGAGGGACCGTCCCTTTGCCTCTCAGGACCCACAAGATTTCACCTGGAGTGCATTAGAAATGGCAGGGATTTCAACCATCCAAAACCACTCCTAAATGTGGCACGTGCAACTAGAATAAAAGAAACAAAACAAAATCCCCTCAGCTCTGTTCTGCAGTTGGGCAAATTCCAACCAACAATGCCGAAAAGCTCTTTGCTAGATCAGGAGTGCATTTAATTTGAGATCAGCCTGTGCTCCTAGTTCCCTCTTGCCGCACAGCAAGAAGGACTCCTCGGGAGCCCATTACAGAGTCCCTGCTCCCAGTGGCCCCCTCAGCCAGCAAAACACGGAGCTCAAGTGTGGGAGCTGCAGAGAGGTCTTCCTGAAAAGAGAG
>NW_009202982.1:0-14920 GCF_000690835.1 Fulmarus glacialis | reverse complement strand
TGCAAATTTACTGAGGGAGCACTCAATCCTCTCATAGTAGACTAGGAAAATATTCAGAAGAAGCATTCATATTCTTCCCCATGCATTCAATCCCTGTCATTGCTGAAGAGAAGACTTTCTGCTTTGACTTATATGGCCATTCATATTCTTTATGTTTGTGAAGGAGAAAAGCAACCCAAAGGAACATAGATTCAAATCTAAGAAAAGGGCAGAAACCCACCGCATGAGACCATAACATCCTTAAGTCTATGTGGGATGGATTTATTGAGTTCCAACAGTTACCAAAACTACTGCTTTGTATGGCTTCAACTATACCCCTCCTTCCACACAGCTTTTTACTTCAGATTGGAGTCCTTGTTCTCATGTGTCTATTCTGAGTTAGCTACCTTTCAGCTTCTGACTCATAATACATATCTTCCCCATCCAGCTTCTTTTCTGCTGGAAGCAACAGAAAAAAAAATCTAAAATTGGGTTAACTGATCGGCTCAGATTAATGACTTCCAAAAAAGTGAAAGGAACTTTTCTTGATTTTTCCAGAGTTTCTCAACTTACAAAATCTCTTTCCTGTGTAACACTTCTGTACTAGGATTGCTGGAAAAAACCCCAAAACTTCTGTACTGCTTTGCCTTACGTACAAAATATCTTGAAGAGTTCAGTTTCTGTTCCTTGCAGACACTGCCTGGATATGGATATGCCAAAAAAGCATTACAAGTCTGCTTATATTGTTGATGTTTCTTATGAGAGGAAAGGTAATTTTGAGAGAAACCCTAGTTCTACCGTATCAGAACTAACAGAGCCTGATTGACAATAGATTAATATCTTGTGGTTGAATTCTTTAATATCTAATACCCACCTAGACAGAAACTTCAGTTGAAGCTTTTTTAATGGCTGAATCGCACATAATAGCTTGTTCTCATGTTGATTCTTTGTTGTCTAATAAGCCTGAGATTTGTTTTACTCTTTTTCTCAGTGGAGGTACTAGCAAGATTTCTTACCTTCTAGTAGTTGCCTATTCTCATGAAATTTGTAGATACTTAATTAGCATTAAGAGCTCTGCCTCTCTGTTGAACATGTTCAAAATTAGGCAACAGATTCTACAGTTGTTCTGGAGAATGCCAAAACAGGTAGATAAGCAGCATGGTGCAGCAGTCTTTTATCTACAGGACATAAAAATTTTTATGTAATACAAAAGACAGTAACATCTTAATTTTATTTTTGTTTTTTGCTGTATCCTTTCTGTTGGGTCAGTCTAGTGCAGGCTCTTCAAATCTTCTTCTTGCAGAGACACAAAAAAATAGAGGTATGTAAAGTACAATATGTATTTACATGTACATAATGTACATGTACACTCAGGAGAGCTCAATTTGAAATAAATCATGATAAAGAAAACTTGTTTCTTGAGGTATACTTGTTTGAAGTGTAGGTATGTAATTATATTGGCTTATCCTTGCATTAAATTAATGTAACATAATTTCCAAGAATACTGAAACAATAGTTAACATATAGAAAAAACAATCATTTTTTACTGTTTTGTAGGGCATTTGCTCAATAGATTGCGAAGTGTTTTATGCAAAAAGTCAGTACTGTTGCTGTTACACAATTGAAAAGAGTTTAGGCAAACTTTTTAAACTCATTGAGCCAGCAATATAGCTGGGAATGGAGTTTTACACTTCTGAGAGCTAGGACAGAATTTTTTCTACTATTCATAGAAATGTTGGTTCTGTGGCAAGTCTTATGTAAGACTACGGACAAGCTTTAAAATAAAATAACATTATTTAAACAAACACAATAAAGATATTCAACATTTGAGAAGTGTGTTGCATAATATCTACTTTTCACAAGGCTCTCAGTGGAATAATAAAACTGCAACACTGCATCCCACGTAACCATGATTCTTCTGAAATTAGATTGGGAACAGGAGAAGTGGTAACACAGAAGAAAAAAAGTTTCTTCTGTGTGGAGGTCACAAAGCTCCTAAGGACAAACTGTAATTATTTCTTTAGAATAAGCATACACAGGCTCTGTGAGATATCAAGGTTTCAAAAGAGCAGCTACAGCATTTTGCGTCAATAATCTATGGATCCCAAGTTGCCTAAAGGGAATGTTAACTCCAGAAAGTAAGTTTTACTTTTTGGAAAAACACATAGATGAATTTGGCATCCTTAAAGGGCTTCTCAGGCAAAATCCCAGCTTCCTTTCTGTGCCCAGAGTAATTACGTACAGAGGAGCATAGCCAGGCTTGGAGCCAGATAAAGAGCAGAAAAAAGGTGTTGGTGATTTGTAAAACATGCAGTAGAACTCTGGAGATATATATGCTGCTTTGCCCGTATTATTTTACATATATAGGGGTTGCGTAGGACAGAAATGTTGAACTAAGAGAAAAGCATACGGTAAAAGCCTTTGTTGGTTGTCGTTATTTTGCTCCACAGGAGGGGAGGAAAGGGAAGAGGAAATAAATCCAAATCTTGGAAATAAACCTAAACCACCAGAGAAAGTCTTTACTAATAATTAATCTGGGCCTCCTAATGGATTTCTATTTAGCTGAGTATATCCTGATCTTGCCAAAAGTCAGACAGATGCCACACGGATCCTGCAAGTTACTGCCAGGAAGAGAGGGGATAGCGGCACAGGGTCTATGCCCTTGTGCAGCAAAATCTGCCATCGCAAACGAGCCCTTCCTGGGCCCAGCCCAAGTTGAATAGGAAAAAGATATATGAGCCACATTTGTCCAGGAGAATTCCACACACTGACACAATGTTGGATGCCAAAATGGAGCGACAGGGATCTGTGAATTCAGGATTCATCCCAGCCGAGGTCATCCAGGGTACAAGCTTGTCGTGACACAGTGTACACTCAGTCGTAATCCAAGCAACGGATTAGTGCTGTAGCCCACGCTGTAATTAAAGGCCTTATGTAAAGACCTTGTTGCGTATAAATTTGTAAAATCTTAAGTATTTGGGCTTAGACTCTCCATGCCTTTTCTTTTCAAGGCAAAGAAAATTCAGTGAAAAAAATGCTCGCTGTTTTCTGAGAATCATTCTAGGAAAAAAACATACAGTTTATGAAAGCAAAAGTATTTGATCAAGTATGAAAATGAATGAGCAGAATTAATTCAAATCATATTTGCAAAGAGAATCTCACTCCTAATGCTTTCAAACTTTTCAGACTTCATAGTTAACATTTGCTTGGCCCAGGTTTTATGCATGGTTACTCTATATCACAGTACCCGTTGTAAGAGATGGATATAGAAACAAGGTAAAATTTATCGGCTGAAAGCCAACAGCAGAAGTTCAACAAACATGGGGCCAAAGTATTTGCTTCCTCTCAACATAGAAAAGATCCACAGCAGAATAAATAAATAACAAAGAAATACTACAACTGTAGGTGTACAAATATCAGAGCCAAAATTCTAACGGGTAAGTTGCTTTTGGAAGTGCTTAGTAAAATGATCACTGTTCACTATTAACTTTATTTTAGCATTAAGCTAAGGAGAAAAAAAAAATTAAAACTGTTTTACTAGGATAACTAAGAAAGGAAAAAACGTAAAAGTTTTATGGCAAGGTTTGCTAGAGCGCTTGCTGTGTATCAGTTTATTCCTTTTAAAACTCCCTTCTGAAAGACAAAAAAGAAAAGCCTGTTATGAATTGTATTATTAAGCAGTTCTTATTTATTGCTACAGATTGAAGAAGCACCCAGAAATATATCATGTAGTTTTCAAACAGAGACATTCATTTATCTGGCTGGACAAGTCGTACAACATAGATATTGCTAGCTCATGGGAAACTGATATAGACCAAAAAAATGAAGCACAATGGTAGAGAAGGCATGTATCCTTCTATTGTCATTGAAAATAAGAAGTAGGAATACAACTGTCATTCACAAGATACTGTGTTTTAAAAATCAAATCCTCAAAGCTGTCCTTTTGGAATACCTTTAATACTTATGTCTAATATGAGCAATCCTTTCTCTTCTGCTCAGAAACATTTTCTTTACTTGCAACTCTTCTTAGGCAATAACCGTCAAAAAGATTTTAATTGTCCCTTCTCCACAGCTGGATGGATCTAGCTTTCTAACACAGACAACTTAATGAGAGAGAAAAGCAATTAAAATTGGGATTAATGACCTTGGCCTGATCTATGTCTGGAGGGAATTGAATAGAAATAGCAAGGAACATGGATTTTGTTCCTCCAGATATGGTTCATATGCCCTGCTGAATTACTGTTGTCATCCTCAGGACCGTCCCATATATTGGGACCTCATGTTTAAACAACTATAAAGTGCTAAATCATCTTTTTTGCTTCTGGAAAATAAGAAGTTAAAAAGAGCTGGTGAGACACGAGAGTTAGAGAGGATGTAACAAATCACAAGAAAAACGATGAAAGGCATGGAGGCTGGGATTGTTCACGCTGGAGAGAAGGCAAAGGGGAGCATGACCAAGGGCAAGGGGAATGCACTGGAAGCTTTGTCCAAGCCTGCATGCTCCCAATAAATAGTATCTCCTGCTACTGCTGCTGAAGGAAAAATACTGGGCTGGACAAACCATTCGTCTCACCCAATGAGGTGTTTCTTATGTTCTTACTGCTTTCAGCTGCTGCGGTAAGTTATCTTGAAGTATACATTTAATCAATGGAAAGATAGGGGTGACTTAGGTCTATCGAGTTAGGTAAGGTTTTGTTCTATTAGATGTATGCAGAAATTAAAGTGAGGCCATTTTTCGTGGATAATGAAATTAGCTATATTAACCCATATATATGTTCTCTTTGATATTCTTGACTTTAAGAAACGCTGGTGTTCCCATCCATCTCCAGCTTCCTGCTACCGCTATATGCTGTATTTACAAAGTACGCATTAGGCTGCAAGATCTGACAGATGCTTTTTTGAGAGAAAAACCTAGCAGCTCCCGGTTCACTAGAGTGTTGAGAGGTATCATATGGTTGTGAGGGTGGCTGAGATGGCGGGAAGGCAATGATGAAACGTAGGATTTGCACTACAGAGACCCATCAGATATGTTGTGCATGGGCAACCTTATTGCCAAGTGCACAGGCCATGCAATCACAGGCTGGCTGGCTTTCACTTTTCTAGAAGAATCTAAACTCATGCTTTTAACATTTTGGCAAAGTCATTTTCTAAACCTCTTAGTATTATTGTTCCTGTCCTCTGGAGTTCCTACATTTGGTCAGAAACCTTTTGAAGCTGTGCTGCTCCAAAGCAAACACTAGTTTTGAGAAAATGTTACTTCTTTGCTAGGCCTGTCATGGGAAAGTACTGAGTCCTTGAGACATCTGTATTGAGGGAAGCAGAATAATTGCAGTATCGCATTCCTACAATATTCCCGGTTAATGTAATTGTGACTCTGTTTCTATAACTACCAAATACGAAGGAAGGGTTAACCTCAGGTAGCAGTTGGGCAGCAGAATAGAATGGATCCAACCATAGAAGACAAAAGACCTTGGGGTGGAGAGAAATGGAGAGGTGACAATATGCCACAGCATGCCACACTACACGTGGCACACAGAGATTTTGTTCCTACAGCACACAGTCTAGGAATCCCTGAAATGGGGACAGGTAGCAGACATGTGTCTTGGAAGGAAGTCTAATGACCTAGCAGCTGCAGCAGACAGTGACTGACTTATTTACAGCAACACCAAAGGAAATACCTATTTCCCTGGGGAGCTCAGTAACACAGGATTTGCTCAGACTTCAAATGCAAATCAGGCCAAAAGGCTGATGCCTTAGAGAAACTGAAAAGATACCAAATGCTCGATAGGCTGGAGTAGCTCAGAAATTGTCTTTTGAAGGTGGAGATAGACCAGGAGCAATTCACAGGATCGCTGTCGATATTAACTATAAATATACAGGCTCATGGAACCTGGGGAAGTAAGTTCCCCACCTGCCTTCAAACCTGAACTTGGGAATTGCTGACTTTGACAGTGTAGCTGTAGCTTCCTCTAAGAAGCTGGGATTGTCAAAAACCCTGCTAAAGTTGAAAGTGAGCTGCATCCTTTGATTTCCCCTTTGTATTCATGAGGCCAAGCAGCCTGAGAAAAGATAGCTACCTGACTTGGTATCATTTTCTCCGTGAATCCATCCCATCTATTTTCTTATTTTTTTTATAGACACTACAAATTAAACAGCACTAATGTTTTCCTGGGTATCATAGCGAGTGATTATCAGGTCTTCCTCTTCTCCCTTTTAGGTCTCTCCTTCTCTAATGAGACCTGTCAGTCTTCCACGACATCTCAAAGACAAACAATAATGCAAATGAACTATCTCCTCTGTAGACTCTCACCCTTCATAATCTAATTCTTTTAGTGCCATGGAAAAGGTGCTTTAGGAATAGGTAAAATAGACTGATCAATGCATCCCTGAGTAGACCTCCGGCATCCTGAAAATGCATCTCCAGGCCTCGCATATTACAGACAGAGCATAAGCATAATATAGTTTAGCAGCAATGTTTGTTCTCACTAAAGCAGAGGTAATTAAAATCACCATGTACAGAGGCACTTACGGTTTTATATCAAAGGCAAACTTGGGAAAAAAAAAACAGGTTTAGTACAAAATAAGACAAAAAATGTGGAATTTATTATCACTTTGATGTTGCAGGTTCTGTATGGTTCAAAATAGCTGTAACTAGTAGGTACTCATTCTCATGTACTGCTGGTAGCTGAAAAGTATTGCTGCTTTAGTGACTAATCCACTCTTTGCCTGACTGAGGTAGTATTTTTAAATAAAATTATTTATTTAATTAATCTTTTCATACATACAGCATTGACTTTTTAAAAAAAAATAATTTGCACTCTCTTTTTTGCTGCTTTCTATTAACAATTGAATCACCTGTTTTCCAGGGAACTATTGTAATGATATAGATGTAAAATAATGTGGTGGTTTCATATAAAGAACTAAATTTTGTCCTGAAAGTCAGTTCACACCGACTTATGTTGGTTGAATGCCCCTACAAAAAAGCAGAATCAGAGCCACTAATTTAGAAAAAATCAGGTCAACTTGTAAGTAGTCTACAAAAGCCATATACTTTCTCCACCTTGGTGGAAGATAAGGAAAATATGTGCAGTATGAAAAAATAGAGAGCAGTTTTTTTAATGTTTATGAGGCCCCATCCTTAAAAGCAGTTGTTATTACTTTTAAAATATCTAGGCAACATATTTATTAAGCGGTTAAAATAAATGGTTGTGATAGACAAAGGCTCACTTTTATGTTCTACAAGCTAGGAAGCCAAGCACAGAAAATCAGTCTTCTATAGTAACAAGCCAATCTGTTGCCTTTCCTAACTCTGTTTACTCATACCCAAGTTCAGAATGTCTCTTCCAGTCTTCCTATTAAATATTAACTCAGAAAAATAATCACTGAATTATAGAAAGAGCAAAACATCAGTTGAAACAGAACAGCTTTGACAAAGCGAAAGAGAGCAAAAATGGTTTCTGTACTAAACAAGCTACAGTATTTTGGTCCATATCATATAAATGGAAGAAAATACAAGGTAAATAATATTCATTTATTGATTTGTCATTTACCTAGTCAAAGCCTCCTAAAACATAACAATTCTACAATTACTCATCAGCCTGGTAGGCTTTTTAACTAGTTTTCTTTCACTATATCTACAGGCAATGTAACTCATGACCTTACAACTATTAATGGCTTTTTAAAAACAAAACAAGGCGTAGACACAAGACACTACTTTTGTGAGGCATTTTTAAGAGGTTCTTGAAAAGTACTTTGCTGTCCTTCATCTCTTTACACTAACAGAAGCCAGAACTACAAAATTAATCAGACTATATCTTCTTCAGCATGACCCTACTACTAGTAACCCACGTGGTGAATCTGGTCTCTCGAATTCTGTCAGTGCCACTTACTTTTCCCTGGAGGAGAAAGAAAATGGCTTTTTGGGAAATGAACAGTGTTTTTATACCTTTTTTGAAACGATGGGGAAGGGAAAAAATGTAGGGTGGCATCATAAAACCGGGATTCCTTGGAGAATCGCTAAGGCTGGGCTGCTTTGATATGGCAATTTCATAGACTTGTTTTGTTTTTGAAAGAAGAAGATTACTCTAAATGTTTTAAAACAAAGTAACTTGTAGGGAACTATGACTTTAATACCCGTTAACAATAACAGAAAAAAAAAAATGGGCCTAGGATACAGAGCTTACTGCAATCCAGAACACGGACAAACATCTTGCTAGCTGCCCAAAAAGCCACAGGGCAGTCAATGAAGACAGAGGCCACGCTGGTTAAACAAACCATTAGTCTTAGAAGGGAAGAGAAGGTATAAGAAAAAAACAATCCACAAATGAAAAAAAAAAAAGCAAGTTGATAATAATTACTGTAAATAAGGAGATAAGAAGTATAGATACTTGTTAAGAGAGTTGTTTAGCAGAGTTAAAGATGGTAAGTGCTGACTCCTTAATGTTTTCTGGGAATGAAATCCATTCCTCAGGAGAAAAAACCTCCAATCATATTGATCCATTAGGTGATTACATGAAAAATAATATATTTTATACAGAACAGTTAATTTCTGTCGAAATACAAACCAGAAATATTTATATATGTATGTCACATGATAACGAGGGTTGAATTCTTTACATTCTAATAGCAATACCAGAAAATGTTGCAGATTTAAATTTTAAAATCACTGTCTCCAGATAATTTGCATACAAAACTTTTAAAAGTGCTGGCTGACAAGCTGTGTGCACCATTAACATTGCTTTTCAGTAACTCTTGAAACACTCTGTCAGTTCCAGAACAGTGGTAGAGAGCAAACGTGTTTCAGCTTTTAAAAAGGGCAATTATAGACCTGTCAGCTGGATGTCAATCATATGCAAAATAATGGAATGGATGCTACAGGACTATAATTAAGAATTAAAGGGGGATAACATAATTAATGCCAATCAACTTGGATCTGTAAAAAACACATCCCATGAAAATAACTTGATTTCTTATTTAAAATGAGGTTACAAGTTAGGTTCACAGACGTGGCAGATAACACTCTCAATATAAAATATGTAGATTTCTATATGGTATGTGACTTTGATAACATGCAATATTTGATTAAGAAATTGCAAGAAAACAATTCTTACACTGCATATCAAATGAATTAGTCTGCTTGTTAGGTCTCAAATGTACGGTGAGAGGAAATGATCATCAAGTACTTGTGTTTCTAGCGGAAGTCTAGCAGAGCTTCCCCTTGGCTGTATACTTTTTAACATTTCTGTCTAGTACCTCTGGGAAACAAAGTCATTTCTAATAGGCTTAAAAATAAGGCAAAGATTGAGGATTGTTTAGATAATGAGAAGGACAAGTCACTGATGCAAAGCAATCTGAATTTTATTGTAAGGTGGGCATAATAAAACCAGGTATTTATGATGTAGCCAAAGGTAAAGTTACACATTTAGGAACACAGAAAGCGGTCCCTGCTTACATGGTGGCAGCATCAGCTTCAGAAACTTTGTGGAAAAAGAGTTGTCCTTGAACGCATAAATAGGTCAATAATGAGAAAGGGAAGGCTATGCTACTAGCCTTTTCCCATTAAAAAATCATTTGTAGAGAATGATGAAAATATGATAGGAAAATCAATTAATAGGGAAATGAAGAAAGAAAAACAATAAAAGAAATGTAATTCCTTCCATCAAAAACTCAGGGAACTTAGCCTAGCTTACAAGGAGGAGATTAAGGGAGGCTACTGATCAGGTAAGAACTTATATGGGAGAGAAACTTTCATGTCAGTCCTTTCAGTCTTGGCAACAGGCAGCTGATAATAGAGTAATGCAGGATGGAAATAAATCCACTTTTTAAAAGATTTAAAATTAGGCAGCTGTTAGAGTAATCGTCCCATGTGGAAAAAGATTCTGGATCACTGACAGCCTTCTAAATCAAGACTCCTTGCTTTTTATTAATAATCATATTCTAGTGCAAAGAAGAATTAAATTCAGAAAGTCTTAGAAACTTTATTATGTACAGGTGAATCATAAAGGACATCTTCCCTTTTTTTGTCTTTTTATCCAGATACATATAACACTTTTCCAGTATTTCGAAATGTCTAGACTGAACTTTAGTTCAGGATCATGTCTCCTGTAAGACAACTTACTTTATTAAATATATACTGTATCTATTCATCATGCTATAATATATCACTTACAAAGTATCCTCTAAGATTCAGAACATTCCTGTAAAACTAACTGGATAATACAAGGGTGAAAACACACTTTAAAATGCCACGTTTCTATGCAGAAAATTTTTCATTAGAAATAAAACTCCTCTCATCGGTAATGCTGTTCAAGCATTTTTCTCAATATGCAGTTTGTTAAAATGATGCAACCTATTAAACATGTTTGAACTCTTTTGTAAACACAAATCAAGCTAATAGGAATCCATCTAATATTCATTAAGCCTTCTCAAGAAAATCTTAAAATAGGCAATTTTCCATTACACTGGTAAACTCATGCAAAGCTGCTAATCACAATCTATATACTGAGAACTTAATATGGGGGAGAGGAAGGGGAAGAAATATTCTTGATCACTGCTCATTAAAATATGTTGGAATTATGAACCCAGGAAAGTAAACAGAATATAATTCTAAAGTACTGTCTTTCTAGCAAGTAGAATATAGAAGACGAATGTCTTAAATGACAAAGGTTTCCAATATAAAGAAAAATAGCAATTATTCTGCTAAGTTACATATTTCACTGTATAATCTTTTTCCTCTGTAGGCTATGGCCTAGAAGCATGTAATTTGGCATCACTTATAGAAAAAAGGAAACATCTGTTTTTTCTTTTTATTAGACAGACTGTAATAATCTCAGGTGTTTCCTTTCACAGACTAAATCACTGCTTTTTCACTCGGTTTCTGCTGCGACTTTTGAAGATTAGACAGGAAGATTCTAACTACCTTTTCTGCTTTGTTTTTAAGCCAAGAAATACGCATGTGTCTTCTACTTTTGTCAGCTTGGCTACAACAGAAATGTTTGGCCATCATCAACACAAAGTGCCAAGAAATAAAAGTTCAAGCTGCATTTTCAAGCACAGCTGGAAAAGAACTTGACATATTGTGGTAACGTGACAAGTCAATGTGAAGGAAAGGCTCCAAAACAGAAATTCACCTTCAGCCTGAAGCAAAATACTAACTCCAGCCACTGCTGTCCCTTTGCACTATTCTCCCTTCATCATAACTTTGGTTAAGAAAGGTCTATGGCAGATACAATGGCAAGTACAATGTGGACATTGCACTTGTTATTTTTTGATTGCAAAAGGAAAAAAGGAAAAATGGGAAAAATGGGAAAAAAGGGAAAAGGCAAAAAAGGAAGAAAGGAAGAAAGGAAGAACGGAAGAAAAGAAAAGGATTTCTGTCCTCCCAAGAACAATAAGGGCCTGTCAAATTCAAATAGATAACCAGAGGAAAATTGCGCGACTCATCTTCTGGTCAAGACACAGGCACGCCAGGTTAGTCAATTCAGGGGTCTGTTCAGGCACCTCACTCTGCCAGGCAGACGTATATTTAGAAGATGAGTGTTAGTCACCTGTCCTATAACATGTTTAGTTTAGGAGTTCCAAGGCTGAAATTCATTAACCTTGGTTTTGTTTGCTTGTTTGTCTAATGTTTTTTTACATAAAGGGGAAATTTCTGCTAAAGTTATCTTTTATCTTTAGCCATTCCCTTTTTGCATCTGCTGGCAGCAGCGCTTCCCAGTGACAGGAAAGGTTTTTGTCACGGCTATTCCATTTGCACATAGAGATCTGTGATATCATTTACCCAGCGTCTGTTACAGAAATCCTCACAAACGAAATAAAGAAATACTCCCCACCCTCCTTTTTTTTTTTCACTACCGCCATGGAATCTTGTTCTGTTTTTATTTCTACATTTCCAGAGTCTCAGAGTGCTACCCAAAGATTGCTTCCAAAGGAGGTGCGTTGCTGATTGAATAGCAAATGGTTCACTCCCTGCTGCGTTTCACAGATACCACCGATCTGCTTGGCCTTGTGCATGCATCTATCTATATTACGGTAAGAAATCTTAGCTGCATTTTATCAGCTCATATTTTACTATTGGGGAAATGCTTCTTTACCTTTTATATTATTCACTGCATTATGGTATGCTATTCCATTCTGTGCGACTGTCACACAGAAGTTTAGCAGATGACTCAGACCACTGACTGTGTAAATGCTTACTTCTGCAATTTTGCCAGATTATGGGAAAACATACGACTCCTGTTAAAACTCAGGCTATGACACCATGTCAGTTAGGGAACATATTTGTTTCCATTGAACACAACTGCCAGCAAATAACACATAACACTGACTGATCTGACATTATGACAGAATTACATTAACTCTTCAACTGAAATAATTATTGATGGGACATTCAATGTTGCATTCATGTGCAGCTATAATTAGATACTTGGGAATCAGACAAGAAATTCATACTTATATTTTGTATTCACATTTTCAGTCATGAATGTGTAAATACCTGAGTTTACCATTTTATGTGGCTGGCTTCAATGTTACTCAATATAGCTAGTGATAGGTACATTTAATTTATCCTCACTGTAACTAATGGCTTTTGAAGTACAGGAAATGTTAATTGTGTACATACATCCATCACATTTTGACACGCAAATGGATCACTTGAAAATTCATGTTTATGCTACTGATTTGCTGTCCTGTAAATACTGTGATATTTATTATTCTGCTGAACTGGACATCTTTCCATAATTGTTCTAGTAAGTGTGTTCCATTGCATCTGGAGCTCAAAGCAAACTGATCAAAAACCTTAATATTTGCTTCATATATTTATCCAAGCTGAAAAGTGAAGGTAAAGACAGATGACACTGTCATTTTTACTGTGCTCTATCCTGGCTTACTGATGGACCACCGATCTATACTTATACTTAATATATCGTGTTCACATGACTAGGAGTCATACTTGAAAAGCAGCTCCATTACTGCTTTTCTTCATTTATTTCAGAATTCTAAAATTTGTGGACCTGCCAATGGCTTAACCTTAAGGACTGCTGTCTCCCTGCATGGGCCAGCACTCACTCCATAGGTGTTCACTCCACACCAACAGGACAAGAACAAGTTCCAGCATGAAGACACAGGGCACAAACTCGTTCAGTAACTACTCTAGCGCACCTCCTTGAATCCTGGCTGTATTCAGCCAGCTTGGTGTGCAGGTGGTGCAAATGTAAGTCTTGGTTCTCTAAGGAGTAGATATGGAGTGCAGGTGCAACTTCCAGTCATGCTATTTGGTTTGTAGTAACTTTTGCTTTTGCAGGTATTTTTGTGACTACACAGTTTTGTGCATGTCACGTAATGAACCATGTCTGTTGCTAGTGCGAATGTGCAATTTAGCTACCTCTGCAGTTGCTTTTTTGGAATTGCTCCAATGTGCTATCTGCATACATTGCTCTGTGGTGGTGATATTTGAAGATATTCTGTAAAGCGTATTAGTTTAATTCCTGCTAATAGAGCGCCTTCTTAGATTTGTTGGTATTCTTGTCTCTTGGGACAGTGAAGACAATATGCCTTTAGCAATTATAGGATTGCTATGCATTTACTTATGTAGTCTGTTACTGCACACGGGTAAGCCAATATCCATAGTGCATCAAACTTAATCTGTATATAGCAGGAACAATGTTCTCCAAATCTGGCTGCTATACTCGTATGTGTGCTCTGGATCATGTCTTTGGATTCATGGCTCCTGTCACACACATTCTCCATTGAAGGACACGCTTCCCTTTCCCTATGTATTTTCATGAGTTTGCTGTCGGACTCTCTTTCCCCTTTACTGCCCAAATTCAATGTGATCAGCACGGTGAACTGTGCTGGCAAATTCACTACTGCACACTCCCAAGCTGGTATACGCAGAACTCTTGCGCCCTCTGCACTACATATCAGATACTTCTATGCAGCCTTTTGAGACCAAATCATTGTAACTTAAAATGGGAGTACGAATTTTATATTGATATCCTGAAATTAAACCTCCTTTAAATAGTTTTGTCCTCAAAAAATACTCCGTCTTGCTTTATTTGGCACATCTCCAAATTGTGAATCTGACAAAAATATTTGCCATTTTCTTAGCCAAGTGGTCTGCTGGCATTTCTGAAATATTTTATGTAGCTACAGCTGAAATCCTGATTAGATTTGAGCAAATGAGAAAGATAAAGCCAATACATGTAAACTGAGCAGTGACCCTAGGCCTGCATGTTTTCCCGGGTCTGTGAAACCTTAATACAAAATTTTCAAGTAAGAAAAAAAACCAGAAAAACATGCAGTCGGTAATAAAAGCTAAATTACGAAAAATATAAGCTATAACAACATCTGGAAAAGACAATGTCAACCCATGAAGACTTTGATGAGAGTAACATACTGAAAACATATCTGAGATTGACAACATCCTTCTGCTTCTAGAATTTTACAAAGCACAACTGTGAAGGCCAGAACAGCCATATGCTGGCAGAGCAGCAGACATACAAGACAACAGATCCCTCTGTAATGCCAGTAAATAAGTATTTCAAGCCAGCAATATTCTATGCCTTGCAGTGGCACTGAGATGCTGCAATCACAAACCAAGCTGTTCTTGTGAGAGATGTCATAAAAAAAAACAAAGTTCCAAAAAATTGTAAAACTCGAGTTTGTACTTTCTGTAAATAATTAATGGTGCCTAGAAAAAAAAAAAATACAGGCAAGACGTCCCAGAAACCGTTGCTGCCAGGACACCAGGTAACAGCAACTGGACTACACCGCTGGGTTCTTTTTTTACTAGCCAGCCAAGGGGAAAGCCCGGTGGAGCCTCTCCCGAGATTCCTGCACTTCTGAACCACTACTAGGGGGCCGCCGCAGGAGACTCTGCAGGCACAGCTCGGACCTGACAGGGACCCCGCCCGGCTGGGTCCTCAGCCAGGCCCGCCCCGGC
>NW_009202981.1:0-851 GCF_000690835.1 Fulmarus glacialis | reverse complement strand
CACCCTGGGTGGCCCCACAGGGATGATAGCGCCTGAGGACCCCTGATCCCATAGAGGCCATGGGGCTGGGATGGGGACACCCAAGGTGGGGTGGGGACACCCTGGGTGGCCCCACAGGGATGATAGCGCCTGAGGACCCCTGATCCCATAGAGGCCATGGGGCTGGGATGGGGACACCCAAGGTGGGGTGGGGACACCCTGGGTGGCCCCACAGGGATGATAGCGCCTGAGGACCCCTGATCCCATAGAGGCCATGGGGCTGGGATGGGGACACCCAAGGTGGGGTGGGGACACCCTGGGTGGCCCCACAGGGATGATAGCGCCTGAGGACCCCTGATCCCATAGAGGCCATGGGGCTGGGATGGGGACACCCAAGGTGGGGTGGGGACACCCTGGGTGGCCCCACAGGGATGATAGCGCCTGAGGACCCCTGATCCCATAGAGGCCATGGGGCTGGGATGGGGACACCCAAGGTGGGGTGGGGACACCCTGGGTGGCCCCACAGGGATGATAGCGCCTGAGGACCCCTGATCCCATAGAGGCCATGGGGCTGGGATGGGGACACCCAAGGTGGGGTGGGGACACCCTGGGTGGCCCCACAGGGATGATAGCGCCTGAGGACCCCTGATCCCATAGAGGCCATGGGGCTGGGATGGGGACACCCAAGGTGGGGTGGGGACAGCAGAGCTGGGGTGGGGACACCCGAGGTGGGATGGGGACACCCTGGGTGGTCCCACGAGCACAGCAGTGCCTAGAGTCCTGACCCCACAGAGACCATGGGGCCGGGATGGGGACACCTAGGTTGGCCTGGGGACCCCTGAAGTGGCCCCATGGGGACAATGGTGCCTGGG
>NW_009202980.1:12745-12962 GCF_000690835.1 Fulmarus glacialis | reverse complement strand
GGATTGCTTTTGCTCAAGGATCTGGGTGCCCTTGGTAGGTGATGTGAAAGGATGGGGAAGTCCGGTGTGTACCTCAAGGGGATTTAATTTTGGGCGAAAATAGCCAATGAACTGGATTGTATGACGTTAATTACTATATAATACTGTATGTCATCACTTCTATGGTTACTATATGCCATATTAACAGTATTACAGGAAGAATCACCCAGACTAAAGT
>NW_009202980.1:0-11959 GCF_000690835.1 Fulmarus glacialis | reverse complement strand
CGGCTGCGTGGGGTTAAACCATGACACCCTCTCAGCTTCTTGGAAATGATGATATAAAGATCTTTATTTGCAATGAATCTTCCTAAATCCTACACCTTTTTATCTTCATCTCAAAGTTCCGCTAAGACATTGACAATCTTTGTCCAGATAGCAGCATATTAAAATGAACAGCATTGGCCCACAGGAGGCTATTGAGTGCTGTTGGCTGTGGTAAACACTGGGAGCAAACTCCTTGAGATAGGTCATTTAAATTCTAAGCAAAACTTTCAGCTGACGAGGTGAGTGCATGGAACAGAAGAATGTGCATGCCCATATATTAAAATGAATGTTAGGCTCAGAAGAACTCCTACCCTGCTGTTCCATTGCCTTCCAGTGAGGCAGCATTTGAAGGCTGCCAGAATCCCAGTTCTGGTTCAGTTAGTATCCATGCTGATATTCAAATGGGTTAAACTCTGTGCTAAATAAAAACTTGGTATCTGACTGTGGTGGACTGATGCTTGTTAGCAGCCAACCACCCACTACACCTCTTGCTCACTCCCTTCTCCCAAGGAATGGGGAGAAAATAGAAGGAAGGTGAAAAGACTTGTGGAGTGAGAAAATTACAGCTTAATAAGGAAAGCAAAAGCTATGCGTGCAAGCAAAGCAAAGAGAGAAATTCATTCACTACTTCAGTTGTCTGGCAGATGTCCAGCCATTTCCAGGAACACAGGGCTTCACCAAGCATAATGATTGCTTGGGAAGACAAATGCCATAACCATGAACATCCTCACTTCCTCCTCCTTTTCCTGAGCTTTTATTGCTGAGCATGATGTCATATGTTATGGAATAGCCCTTTGGTCAGTGGGGGTCAGCTATCCCAGCTATGTCCCCTCCCAACCTCTTGCCCGCCCCCAGCCTGTGGAAGGGTAACGGGGTGGGGGAAGAGAGAGAGAGGGCCTTGATTCTCTGCAAGCACTGATCAGCAATAGCCAAAACACTAGTGTGTTATCAACAATGTTTTGGTCACAAATGCAGAGCACAGCACCATACAGGCTACTGGGAAGAATCCCAGCCAGACCCAGTACCCAGATCCCAGCCTTTGTCCTCAGTTATGCAGTGACACAAATAAAATCATGTCACAACTGTTCAGCTCAAAGCCTCTTAAATTAAGTGAACATCCTCTTGTACCTACATAGCAACTTTATTGGACCGTTCAGTAGGGATATTCTGAAACTTCATCCCGAACTAGGGTTTGCATATTTTATCTTGGAGTTTTAAAAGGTGAAATCAGAGTGAAATATTAACTTAGTGAAACTAGTTTGATGTAAAATGCAGCTTCTTAATGAGTCAATGCCCCACTCTTACTCACATCATACTAACAGATGTTAAAATGTCCAGGAAAAAGGAACTCATAACTAGCTGTTTCATTGACCCTAATTACAAGCTTAATAAATATATCATTTTCTTTGGAAGGCAATGGTTGGGGTTCTGATCAATTTAATTACGTACATTAGCTGTTTGGGAATCATTCCCTTGTCTGACTATCCAAGTGAGAACTAAGGACTTAGAAGCACAGCAGAATATAATCATGGCTGTATATGGAAGAAGGAAGTGAAGCAAGAGTATGAGCACAACAAAAAGAATCATCACAGCCTTTTCAAATTTATTGGCTGGAATTGTTAGTTCATAATGTAAAATCAAGCTATAAAACATCTACTACAGACAGTGCAAATTAAACAGAAGGGTCCTATTTTGTAGTCCTCACTTCATAGCATTCTTTCAGGAAAGACACACTTCCTACCTACATTTGCCCTCCCCTCTGATTGAAGTTTACTGCATATTTTTTATGCAGGTTCTGATCTGTCTTTAACAGAATTCCTTCCTTTCTTGCCAAGTCTATTTATGGTGGTGTAGTTGAACATTTTCACTGGATGAGGGTGACTGCTAGTCCAGTTTTCATTCTCTGTAGTAAGCATCCCTGCTGGGACATGTGGTGTATGATTGCACAGGCCCTCACATATACACGCACAGAATCCTTTATTAAAATATATCCTTTATCATAGCAGGAGCAGTCCCACTGTCTCTCTCCTGTCTCTCTCATATACTAAGAAAAAACAGTCTCTCTTCCTTCTGGCAACGATCCACATGACTGCTCACAATTCCCTTCAGCTGTTTCAGCTCTTGAATCAGCTGGTGCTCATCAGGCCACCTCTTCTACTTTATTCAATTCTTCTCCACGGGGATATAGGCCCTGAGTATATGAAACTTAAGTACACTCAACCACCCAATAGAAATGCACAGTATCCTGTAATGTGAGTGACAAATTTCAACATTTCATTTAGGCCTCTTAGAAGAGAAGAGGTTCTTGCATTGGTCAGAGCAAGAAACTGAAGATTTATCAAAATTGAGCAGTAGAGCATAGTGCAGAGGCTTTACAGATTTTGAAATCCGTTCATTTTCCTGGTGCAGTTCAGTACTGAGTACAATTACCAGACAGTGCTGCTATATGAACGTGCAGCTTCTGGGGGCAAGTGTCTTATGACAGTTATGCTGGGGTGTCTAAAGCATGTCTCTAAGCACTTCCGGTTGTGGATTTTCTGGATAGATTAAGGCTAGATGCCTTGTACATGTGAAAATCAGGACTGCTGGTTTCTGTTTCCCACCTACTTGGCTGTTAGTGGAGGAGATACCTATTCATTCTGCATTTGGCTTATTTTGCTGTAATACATGGACAGTAATGTAACAAATAGTCCTTTATTGTTTCGATGTTAAGTCATAATAATAATGCATAGAGTATTTGTATTAAATAGGAAGTATGTATAAAGTCAGACATGGTGAGAAACATAGTGATAATGTGAGGATATGCATGTTTGCATGTTGTTTTCTCTCTGTAGTAACAGAATAAAGAATTAAAGACTACCTGTTTCTTTCGACCTGATCTTTTTAAGTGTGCTGCTGTCAGGGGGAGACAACGAAGTAGTTCTGAGATACTTACTTTCTTGTTTGTTTGCCAACTGAAATCCACATCGCCCTTACACTTCGTCCTCTTCTCCTTAGTGTCCTGCCCAGGCAGTGCAAAACATCACTTTTCCCTTTCTCCACCCAGCCTCATTTTCTCAGCCTGATAATGACTCTTTTCTATTCTGAAGCTTAGGCTTGTCAGGGTGTCATCAATGAAATAAGAGGAACACTACAAGATTTGAAACAGGTGCATTTTCTGTCCAAGATATTTTTTTATCTAGGTGCATTTTCCATCTGTATCCAAGTCTTAGGTGTGTTAGGGATGGGAAGGAAAAAGCATGATGATGACCAGATGTTCGTCAAAAAACACTTATTCTTTGAAGGTTTTGTAATGTGTTTTGTGGGGGTGGGTGGGTGTTTTTTATTCTAGTAAAATGTACAAAAGGTCCCAAAACCTACATGATTTCCATCTTCATTTCTACCTTCTCTGTCACTCTGAAACAATTTAAATACTTTGCATTTTCTTGCAGTTGTGAAGAAAAAAATTCTTATGATAAAATTTGTTCAAAGAATTTAGCTTTACTCCAGAGGATGACTAAAGATAAGTGGAGAAACAGAAACTTCACAGTGATGCAAAAATGGAATGCTTTCATGCTTTTCTGTCTCTCAGAAAAATAAGTGCTACTTGTCTTTTTTTTTTTTTAAATGCTAAATAACCAATGACATTTTTCAAGCCCCTAATTTTTTCAACATCAGGGACAGAATTTCTGATTTGTAGCTTTCTTAGATAGTGCATTAATTGCCTTGCTAACCTGTCCACTTCTAGCACACTGTGGACTGGATATGCTTTTATTGACATAGTTCTTTTGAATATTTATTGCTTTGCTGCTAGTCCCAGCTAAAGTCTCTTTTTCTGCTAAGGCCGTACAGGTGATGTGGCTTCACGTCACATGGGACAATCAGAGCTGTCAGGTTTGTCTGAGACCTCTGGACCATCATTCCACAGGCACCATTCTCTATGGTGGCCATATCATCACAGTATGGACCACCACTGTGAAAAAGGTAGGAAAACTGAAATTTTTAGCTCTTAATGGGAGAGTTAAAGTTCTTATGTTTCCATTGTTAATGCACTTGCAAAATGAAAATAATTTGGAGTGTGGGTGATGAACTGAGGGAGCCCTTAATTATGAAGTAGGTATGTATGAGGAGAGATAGTTGTGAAGAATGGCTTCCTTTGCCATACAAGAACACACTAATTACAGTTTGGAGGCAGGAGATGTGAATGGGAAGGGAGTTCATGTAGGATTGGATGCAGAAGGTGAATTTCACTTGGAATGAATATGGACCAAAAAAATTGAGTAACACAAGAAGAAATTTCATGCCTGAAGCCACTTACAAATAGATTTTTTTATGTTTTGACCAGAAATTATTGGTGAAATTCAACTGTGTTCAAAGAACTAGCAAAAAACCATTTAAAATCCCATTAATAACTTATTGCAAATCACTAAACAGTATCACCATCAAGATTTCAGTTCTGGTAAACCATAACCAACAAGCAGTTCTGCAGTCATCATGTATTAAACCATAAAATTATACAGCTTGGACATGCTAGCTCAACACCTGAAAATACAGTCCTTTAAGGCAGATTGTTGAAATAACTAGTATGAGGATGGGTAGAAGTTTAACAGAAGCACTAAGTAGGAGAATTTTTCTTAACTAGTAGGAATTCATGTAGCATCACTTAAAAGAATTAAGTGGAAATACAGGATTTTTGAGTTTATTATGAATCATCGTATTCTGACTATAGCGTGTAGCTATCGTAGTGGTAAACAAATAACATGGTGGCTGAATTTGAGTTGAACCTTTATTCCCACAAGAAGTATTTCAACAAAGGGTGAAAATTGAAAAAGGAAAATCGCAACATAGATCTATTTAATACCTAAATCTGCAACAAAGGTCTGCCAGCATATGAATACATACTTAGCTATGTCATTCTTGCTTAGGTATATCTTAGGAACAAATCACTCACATGTCATTTAATCTCCATTTCATGTAGTCAGTCTTGAAGTAAGAAGGTCTGGTAAACCCACAGAAGCTCATATTGAGTTCTCCTAGTATTTAAAGAAGTAATGCAATACTGTTGTAGTGCTGAATATTATATATGTTAATATATATATACAATGTCAACATGAACATTCATTTTCTCCCATCTAAGCAGGTTCTAACAGAACTCAGAGGAATTCTCAGGTGAGGCTGACTTTGTTCAGACTTTGTTCAGACTTTGTTCTATACTGAAGACTGGTCTAGCTGCCACTGTCCCTTTAATGCATCCATTTATTTCATTTGCACTGGAGTAAATATTTTGGTGAGAAAGAGGGTCTGAGCTTTCCTTGTTGCATGGCTTCATCCACTGGTAGCCTGACCTGTACTTAGCCTGATCTGGACAACATCTCTGTTGTACTGCTTACTCAAGAAACATCATCATTACAGGGCCTACGTGAAACTCAGAAATTCCATCTTCCACTGATTATTCCACCTTTCAATTTTGTTCCCTCCCAAAGAAAAATGGCGGGAATGAAAGGAAGCTAATTTTTCTTTTTAATTCAGTAGAAGAAGTTGGGTGAAATGCTCTGCCTGGCATTTTATTATAATAGGACAGTTGAAGTCAGAAAATAACTTCTGGATTATGAGGAGGCTGTGAGGAGTATTATCTAGCTGCCCTTGTGCTTAAGGAAGGCCAGCAAAAATAGTGTTCTATGTTGCCTTTTTCAACTTGATAGGAGTTGGAAAATTTATTAGCTCTTTGTTTCAATCAAGTCTCGGGTATCTACTGTCCTTCAATTATACCCAGAAGTTCCTTTCATGATGGAAGCTAGGACTGACAAAATCCAAGAAATATTTCTGTTTCTTAGTTAAAGTTGTGCTGTATGTTAATCTTAACCGATAGTATTTCTTCACAGCTGACCCAGGTATTGTCTAGCCATCTGAAAAATGAAGCTAAGGCATAGAACAGTGAGGTCAGTGCAGAAATTGGTATCAAACAGAGCTTATCATTGCTGTACTCTTAATCAGTGTTAACAAATCCAAGCTGCTGACTGTTGGCTTGCTGCGTTTCCCTTGCAGAATATGGCAAATGACTGCTTGGGCAGCGCTATTGCCCTGGCATCAGGATGTCTCTTTCTCTGGCTGGAAGCTAGAGGGCACTTGGGTCCAAACTGTTGCTGCTTCTCCACCTAAGAGGGAGAAGATGTGGGACTTACTGTGAGGACTCACTCTGAGATTTGAGGAGGTTCCAAGGCTGCGAGTCAATCCTTACAGATAAGGGACTAAACTGTTCTCGTTCAACCCAAGAAACTGCAGAATTCACTTCACTGTTTTAATTTTTCTTATTTATATAAATATTTAGTCTTTAAAAAAAAAAAATCCCCAACTCCTTTGTCCCAGAGAAAGATACAGTCATTCAGTACTTGCAATTTCAAAATAGAAACACTGTTTTTAAACACATCCAGAACAGCATTTTGAGAGTAAAGATTCTTTTTCACTCACCTGTCTTTCTGTAAACTCCCCTTTTATGGATTTTTTTATTCATTCTTATTGAATGGTATTGTTGAGAAACCTTCTGGTCTCCCACTTTCCTGGAGTGCTGAAGCAGTGCCTTAGAAATTCAGTCAGGATTTCATTAGCTTATATATCACACTAAACCTATAACTTCATTTAAGTGAATGACAGTTCTGACATGGGTTTTGTCAGGATCCTTCTCCAGTTATGTTATCCACAGCTGAACAAGCCTGAAAAAGCTTGGGAGTGTTTCCCAGTGCGGAGACTAATGGGAAATTCTGAGGCTGATGACAGCTTCTCGGAACAGCACAGACCAGTGTAATGAAGGATTGATGACTTGGTAAGAAGAGTTTGGCAATAATTCAGTAGCAGGGAAGAGGAACAGGGAGGGAGCACTGAAGCCAAGTCACTTGCTTACAGCTGACCTCAGCTGGCTCTTCCTTAGCCCAGAGCTGAGTAAAGGAAGTGTTTGTAAATGTTAGCTTATCCATGGTGTCTGTGTGTTGTGAGTGGAGTTGCACAGGTGTGACAAGAAAATGCCCATAGTCAATCTCCTGCTCATTCACAGAAGACTTTAAAATGTAACATTTTTTTAGTTAAAATGTTTTGAGGTACAAAGCCTTCATAAGGAAATTTCCAAAGACTTTTTACAACATCTTATTTCATGTTCTTGTCTGACAACAGCTAACACCTTTTCAGCTCTGATTTAAGAAAACCTGTGCTTAATCAGGTATATCTTGGTAACTGATCACACTGAAAAGGCCTTTTGTTTCCCTATAAGAAAGCAATGAAAATCAGACATATTTTAAAAACACCTGCAGCTTAGACTTTCTCATAACATGGCTCAGGAAAGATTTAATTTAAGTTCTTCTGGAGACTTCTTTGTTGTGGCTAGGTTCTCTTAAACAACTTGTTGCACAGCCAGATTTGGAGGAACTGCCTAATTACGTAGGTTTTAATTTCTGATTAGCTGTTAAGTGCCAAACTACTCCTTACAATGTGGTCAACTACTTAAAAGCCCTAACGTTAATGATTCTTCAGATACTCGGTGATTGTACAAGTGAAGGTGTTAAAAATACAGCTGCTAATTCACTGTTCAGGAAGGCATTACCCTTTCACTCAAAAATAAACATTCTCCAAATCAGTGGGTCAGCCACATGACATATTTTAGAGTAAGACAGATGTTATAATAATAGGAACTAGAATTAGTGGTGTAGTCATCAGTCCAATTCAAATCTAACTAACAATGCATGAAATGAAGCTGAAGACCCTTGATTAGACCCTGTGTGTTTCTTCCTTGTAAGCCCACCTCCATTGCTTTCTTCCCTCACTACTGTTCTGATTGACATGTTTTATTATTTTACAGAAGAGGATAACTTGAAAACCTGAAGGAAATTGACATTTTTTCATTGTTTCTGCAATTTTTTTGCTAAAAACTTGCAGGTCTTCCTTATTCTAGCCTACCTGAACATCATCGTTACACATCCCTAGACCCAAAGCATGAGACAATAGTGCTTCCAGGGAAAGATAAAGTATGTGTGTGTGTGCAATTATGTCACATTACTGATTTTTAGGTACCCTTGGGACACTGCAGCTGAGGTGACCTGAATCCACAATGTCTTTTCTGCTATCATTTTACCTTATCATGAGATGAAAAGTAAAATAACAAGCACCACCACCCTCCAAACAGAAAACACCCCACCACACACCCGAAACCAAGAAAACATGACACACGGTTAGCCTTCAAAATCTAGGATTCAAAAGGAACCATTCTTGGACAGATGATTAGATCAAGTGCTCAGCCATCAAGTAAGGAATAGATCACCCTAAGGGATACATCTAATCTTTAGGTGAGGCTGTTCAAGGAGTTTCTGACAAAAACGATGTTTCGAAAGTGGGCTATACCTGACAGTACTGACAGAGAAAAGATTCTGGGTGCCAGGTGCAGCAATTTCTTTTCAGATTGTACTAGGGGACTCTGATCAAATCTCAAAGAATTTGGGTATGCATGTGTTGGGGGGAACAAAACCAACATTTGCATAAAGGCTGGCATAAACTAGACTTTTCGTGTTCTCTAACAGTAGCATAAAACAGACTAGGCAGCCACATGACATTAAACAGGCATCCTTCAATATCTGTTGATCATTTTCTCAAGGGTGGAAAAACAGGGTGAGAAAAGGGGAGAAATAAGCCCTTTACATAGAGGGCTATATGAAATGGGAGCAGATATTTTATTGTTTTAAATCACAAATTCTTTCCAGAGCCAACCTTTTCTTGACAAAATGTAAAGCATTCTGTGTTTAGTGCACCATCTGTCTCTCACTGCAGCCTACATGCAGGGTTGCTGCTGCCCCTCACCCTTTCCAGGACGGCAGGACAGCAAAGCTCTATGTTAGATTCCACAGTTCTTTGCTAACACATCTGTGTTCCACTGCATGTGAATTACTGATCTAGACCCATCACCCTTGTGCTTCTGAAAGCAAAAAGCAATTACATTAAAAAACTACTAATGCCTATTTGCGTGCAGTTGTTACCTCAAGGGAGCAGGTTATCTTGGTCCAGATGCATTTCCTTCCCTGACCACAAGAATTTCATTGCGTTTCTTACTGCTCTTTCCCAGCACTCCAGTTGTGTGGGTATCCTGGTTTACTGTAAACATCATCTCAGATATAGACTATTTTAGACAGATTTGCTCAAGAAATCAGACAAAATATGCTCTCTTCAGGACATATTCCAGAGCATACTGGTACAGAACTAGGATTCAAGCACAACAACACACAAGCAGCTGTCCTGGAACACGTGCTCAGTTATATCTGTGTAAACAGCAGAAAGTCCCTGAACTCCAGTGACACAGTGCTGTGGGAGTACAGAGCTTTCACTTCATTCCTGGTTAGGTGACCATTCCAGAATATTTCACTTGTCATCTCCAAAGTCTGGATAGTTTCAGTTTGCCGCTAAATATTATATCAACTCTACTTTTTGTCATTATATATATTATAGTGCAATTATCTCACTTTTTTTTTTTTTTTTGTCATTATATATATTATAGTGCAATTATCTCACCTTTTTTTTTTTTTTTTTTTTTTTTTTGTCAATATAGAAAAGCTGTGCAGAAACAGGATACACAAAAGCAGTTTGGAAAGAGAAGAGTTTGGGTTTGCTTTTAATACCACCTTTCTGAACACAGCACATATGGCTGCATTCAACATTGCACTGACCTGCAGGTCTGACAAGCCTGCAACGTGATTCCTTAATCCACCGCTGATGTGCACAAATGAGGACACATTCAGTTTACTTTTCTTGCCACAGTTTTTTTTTTATTATTGATGTGATGTCTCTTCATGCACTTCTCTTTCTGGGATTATTAAAAACTAATTATATGTTTTGCTTAATGGTGGGAAGTCTGATCTTAATATATTTTCTTAGAGGATACCGTTTTTTTAAGGAATTCTTATTTTTGATCTGCTATTCGAAATTTTTGTTTGTGTCAGTTATTTCCCAAGACTGGCTTAAATGTTCCTTATTTTACCTTCTCATGTACATTTGTCACTTGAGAAAAGACACACTACAGATTCATTCCCAGTAGTTGTTCAGTATTGGTTAGCTCTGATACTTTGTTTTATTTCACTAATATATTTTGCATAAAAATGATTATGAAGTTGTCAATGAAGTATGAAGGTTGGAAGCATTAAGAGTCTTCCTTAGATTTTGTGTGTAATTAAATGTACGTGATTTATCCTTTTCAATCTCTCGTCACAAAATTACCCCGTTATTCTTCCTGTACTAATATTCACTGTACTCCAAATCTAATAGCAAAATGTTGAATTTACAGTTAGCATTGGAAGCAAAAGGTGGCCTTTTAAGATTTCAAAATAGTAACACTGATTTCGGTGTTTATTTTTCTCTGTTCTGTTCCATATGTTTTGGCTTTATGTGCATTTGTGGCTTAGATTTTTAAAGGTGAATGAAGACATGACAAGCATCTTTTAAAGACAGTTCGTCCTAAATTGCTTTTTATCAAGAAATTTTAATTATGAAAATGAGGCCAAACCAAGGAGATAGAAGTTGTTAGAATCTTTTGCCTTCTAAACATACACAGATTATTGGTGATATTATGTTAGGATAGAAACCCTCACATCTATCCAAATGTAAAAGTGATAGTAAATAAATTGTAATGAATCTTTGGCTCTGCTCAAACATACATTTCAAGAGTGTAATTCACATGTAAATATATGTATTTACAACAATTTCTACTAGTTTATGTACCACAAAAACCATAATCAAAGACAAGACTAAAACTATGAATAAAAGAAGGTGAGAATATATTCTGCTAATATTTAGACTATCAGCAGGTATGTTGTTTGGGATATTTCAGCTTCACACAGAGCACTGGCATATGGTTATGTGGTAGGCTGCAGTTAATTTAAATCCTTAGTGTATGTTAATTTTTCTAGGTTTGTATGAATTCCTGAAATGCTGAAGCCAAATAAAATTGGCAAAATGGCAAAAGAAATCACCTGGGATTGAATTTTCTCATGCAAATTTGAGGAAATAGTTTTCTTCTGTGCTTTTCTGTTCTTTGTTGTAATAAAATTTCAGCAAGAATTTTTTTTTTCTTTTTTTTTAAAAAAAAACAAATGATATTATGGTATAAATGTAGAAGCTAGTCAGAATCCTCATAAGTCAATCTTCTTGCCAGTAAGTTACATCTTTTGTTCCTGAGAAACATCTGTTTTACATGTGGGACACACACAAAAAAGAAAGAATCAAAGAGTGTTTTCATTTGGCCTACAGGATTCTTCATTTGTCTGAGGGATGTTCTTTTCAACATCTGAGAGAAAAATGGACTTTAGGGTTTGGACTTCAGTACTGAACACTTGATACCCCCTAGTGGAATGGAGAATTTCTCTTCCTTGTAATCAGAATTCCACCTGTGATTGTCCATAGTTTGATAATGGGATAATATAATAAAGGTTGCTTATACAGCCTTTGATTCTCCCCAGGATCCCTGTACGGTCAGTGGAGACAGAGGGTCTTCTAGAAAACAAACTGAAGCAGAAACTGATTTTAAGTACGACACGAGGATGTCCTCTCTCTCTCTCTCTGTGTTCCCACTGAATAGATGGGAAGGTTGGAGAAGTTAGCCTCCGTCACTACTCTTCCATCTCTTAGAGCAATGTAATCAGTGTCTTATTTCCTATTTATTACAATTGATTTCCCCTTAAAATGTCACAGAAAAAATGCTGTGCCCACTAAAGGATTTGTGAAGCTGTGACTGTGCAAGTCTTCAGTATCTTTTATTCATACATTATATAGATTATAAAGTGGAGACTATTGGAATACTATATTTTTTCTTACATGGTGTCCTGGTTCCAGCTAGGAGAGAGTTAACTTTCTTCCCAGTAGCTTGGGGGTGTGTGCTGTGTTTTAGCGTGAAAGGAGCGTTGATGGCCCACTGATG
>NW_009202979.1:3905-4119 GCF_000690835.1 Fulmarus glacialis | reverse complement strand
CCCCGCCTGTTCGTACCCCCTGGGACTTATCCCTGGTATCGGATGGCAGCGCTGGCCCGGGAGTCCCTGGTCCCGTTTTGCAATCTCCCGGTGTCAGCCAGCAGCTCGGGCCTTCCTGTAAGTGCCCCGACGGTCACGGGGAAGGAATGTTCCCCCAGCCGCATGGGGAAAGGTCACCACGGGCAAAGGGGACGCTGGGGCCGGGAGAGCGGCT
>NW_009202979.1:2714-3850 GCF_000690835.1 Fulmarus glacialis | reverse complement strand
CGATGAGGGCAACGCCGATCAGCACGGAGCCGAAAGCGTTTTGGCTTACAGGGGAAATTTAAAAAAAAAGAAATACGGTTCAAGAGGTTAAATATTTTCGGCAAGGCCCCGCTTCCTTTCGCAGGGCAGACCTCGGAGCAGCTGATGTGCCCAGGCAAAGTCCAGGACGATGCGTGCGTGTTTCATCGCTTGCTTAGCAGGAGGATGTTTGCTGTTGAATCCGCTCCCGAAAGCATCTGCGTGTCTCGCTGAAGCGGTGCCTGCGACGGTGGTGTCGGCCAGTTACCGCCGCTCTGAACAGCAGCTGGGCTGAGCAATACGTTGGCGTTGCGCTCGCAGCTTGTCGCTCTCTTCCCTTCCTAGCCCGGGCCTGCCAACAAACCTCTCCCCTGAATGCAACTCGGAAAGAAAGCTGTGACTTGCGGTGGCCGCGGGAGGATTAGCGTCCAACATTAAGGGCTTAACTTCCTGGCTCATCCCTGCCAGCCGGGGGTTTCAAGTAACACCACCATGCCTTTTTCTTCCGCCCTCGACAGTTTGTAGCCTGCTTTAATCATGTCCTTTACACACCATTCTCCTGCGTTTGCTAAGCTGGAGCTTGTTCCTGGTACTTTGTTTTCGGAGTCTGGCCTGTTGGCTGAGGCTCCTGGGGACGCTGGTCACATTTATCAGGGCGGGGGCGGAGCGGAGGAAGGAGGAAGAATTTCTAGGTTGGGCTTATGAACCGAGTTTTTCAAAATTCTCAGCGTGTTAAAAAAAAAAAAAAAATAATCTGGCACTTCGTCTCTAGGTTACGTTTGCCTCTGCTGTGGCTGAGCTCATGGAAAATTGCAGCCTAGCTCCTGTGCTCGGTGCCAAGATTAGTAGGTTTAAAAACTAACCGATAACATCTTTGTAAACTTGGAGTCATTTCTTTAAAGCCTGCTGATCCTTCCAGCCTGGATTTTGGAGCTTTCCTAGAGATCCAAGCGAGCCAGGCGGGACGACGGTATCTGCCCTGAAAAATTGCCCTGTCCCTCAGGAGCTTTTCCTTCAAATACCCCGAGGGAGGAAGAGGCTGCCGTTCCCCGAGGCCCCGAAGGGCGCATGTTGGGATCCTTCTCCCTGTTCCTAACCAGATACACAGCACACGACGA
>NW_009202979.1:1207-2701 GCF_000690835.1 Fulmarus glacialis | reverse complement strand
ATAATAATCACTGGTTTTATTTTTAAAAAATTACAATAGAAAAGTACCTTTAAACATATTTCCAAAAGCGGAGTAGACAATGTGGAAGCTTCTCTCCTCTCCACAAGACGAAGTACAGGAAATAGTTTGCTAAAAGAGTTAGTCCGTCGCTTGGAAACGCTGGTATCATTCCTTTTAGAGCCGCTCAGAGGTTTGTCTTGGAATTGATTTCTTCTCACGTCGCCTTTATCGATCCCACTTTTTACAGAAGACCCCAACGGGACAGTTTCCCATCGCACCATCTCACCCCCCGCCCCAGCTCCAGCAGCCGAAATCTCAGCCATCTTATTTTGGCCCACCCACAGAATAAAAGAAAGGAGGAAGAAAAAGGTTATGATGTTTAACAAGGCCACGGGCACCCTGTGTCTTCAGTGCAGCTGGGAAATGGGCTACGGCGAAGCCCGGGCGGCGGCTGAGCTCGGTGTACTCTGCGGCAGGGATGGGGTAGGGGGAGAAAGACAATGAAAGGAGTAGTTTTGCACCTCCTTTTGCAAGAAACTGCAATCTGTTTGAGGTTTTGTTTTGGTTTGCTTTGCTCTTTTCCAAATTCCTCCTGGAGCAAGGAGAAGGAGAGACTAGTATGTCAAGCGGTCTCTTTGCTGGTACGCTATCTCTGTAAAGGTTACAGATACTGCCCCAAGGGTGTTAGCAGGCTCCCTTCTTGTCTTTGCACATGGAAACATGGAAATGCTACACAGCGAGCTGCCGGACCGGCATAGCCTTGACGCTAAAACCCCCGTTCAGCCCGGCGCTTTGGCGTAACGGTAGGCACGTGTCTAAGCCCCTGGGCTCGCTCAGGACTCGGGCCCAACCTCGAGTAAGCTGCCGAACCGAGGGTTTGTTGTGGGTTGTTTTTTTTTTCTCATACAGCAGTTTACGTTGCCCGTAACAACTTCAAGCAGTCATGGCAGGAGGAGGAGGCAAATTGTCACCTTGCTACATGTGCGGGCTGTCTCTGCCCATCCCTGATCCGAGCCGTTGTACCATGCTGAAGCCTTGCACAGCAAGCTATTAACATAGCCCTAAGGTAAAAAAAATCACCATAAGAAAGTTTCTGATTGTCCTGCCTGGTTGTCATTTGGTACAACTGGGAAGAAAACGGTAATACTGTAAGTGTTCGCAGACAGTCTTGCCAACACAGCCGGAGCACAGTGCCAGAGGGAGCACAATTCCTACAAACCCGAATCGTGCGTCTCGACATCTGCATGCGCGTGAACATCATGCCTTCGACATGCAGCTGACGGGGCGGGGGGGATAGAGACTCTTAATTACACGCATTCGAAAGTCAAGCACAAAACCTGTGGTCCGACCCAGTGTAAGATTGTCCTATTTAGGAGGTTTGGTACAAAAATACTTGCTCTCGTTTTGCTTTTTTGTAGTCTGCTTTCCTATGGTTCTGTTTGAAAAGACTTTTCAAACACTACAGCAATGCCTGTCAAACCATGAGAAGTAACA
>NW_009202979.1:449-1178 GCF_000690835.1 Fulmarus glacialis | reverse complement strand
AATATACAGTGTAAAAGAGGAAAATATTATTACTAGGTATGCTTTTCGTTTTTCTTCTAGGAGAGCAGATGTGTGATAGAGGCTGTGGGAAAGTCTTGGAGGAATCCAAACTTGTGTGAGGTTTGTTTCTTTTTCAAGCCTGTAACAACAGAGAGAGGTGTTAAAAAAAAAAAAAAAAAAAAAAAAAAAAAAAACGCCGCCGCAATCTTGGGCTGAGGCAAAGCGGAAAAGGGGCTGTGGTTAATCTCTCTCCCTTCGTGGGAAGCTCCCGTGCCGCAGCCTGGGGGAGAGGGAGGCTTGTTTTGGAAATGGGGCGAGGAAGAGAGAGCAGCCTGCACCGGGCCCGTGCTCCAAGGACAGTTGTTTAACCGGGAAAGGGCAAGGTGGGAAATGCCTGCAGGAAGAGCCGGGGCTGTCGGCACCCCGGGGTCGGTGGGCCGGGCCGAGGGGAAGGACCCCACTGGTCCCAGTTTGCTCCTCCTGCTGGCTGTAGCCCCTGGGGTTTTAACTAAGGAGGTACCAGCTGGGAAGCTGAGAGTTAATTCTGAGCTGAATTTTGCACTTAAGAGGAATTCGGTCTCTGTTGATCCAAGGCAGGAAGCGAGGACGGCAGCGAGATGAGATTACCGGGGGTAATTCAAAGCCGAGAGGCATTCCTCGGCTGTCGAAACTCTCGCCCCAGATAACAACGATAAAAGGGGGAATGGCAGAGCCGTGGCCCTGCAGGGC
>NW_009202979.1:0-397 GCF_000690835.1 Fulmarus glacialis | reverse complement strand
CCTCACTCCTCTACCCCCTCCCCAAAGCAGCAAAGCCCACGGGGCTGTGTCCCCCTCGTGCAGCCGGGCTCCGTGCTGCAGCCTTACCAGCACACTGTGGTTTTGCGGAGAGCACGCCAACCCAGTAGCCGCCTTGGAAGACTCCATTAATACCCACAAGACTGACTGTAGGCCACCATCACACACCTGAGACCTGCGAGAGGACACAGCGGAGGGTTAGGGACGCTGGCAGGTCGGTGTGCAGCAGGGAAAGGTTATTTTGCGGTGGCTGGGGTCGGCGCTTCCCAAGGGGGTAGTTTGCAGCTTAACCCTACCCCGATGGGTTCCACGCGGCACATACAAGGAGGATGCAGGCGGGAGAGCCAGGGCGCCAGCAAAACCCCTCGCTGAGCTGTGC
>NW_009202978.1:0-871 GCF_000690835.1 Fulmarus glacialis | reverse complement strand
GGGGCCGGGCTGGGTTGAGGGAAGCGGAGCACGGCGCAGTGGACCGTGGACCTCTCCTCCCACCGCAGCCTCCTCAGAGAGGGAGCCCCGGCGGGGGGCTCTCCACAGCGGGGTCGGCGGGCAGAGGGCAGGCTGCGGCCCGCCTCGCGGAAACCCACCGCTCAGGGCGGCAGGGGCAGTTCCCTGAAGGCGTTAGTCTCCCTTGGCGGGCTCTCGGTTTCATTGGGAAGTCACGGTCTTGCGTAGAAGTTCAGGAAATACTTTCTCTTTGCATCGTTAGGTGATGGTTATTTTTGGGTTTGTGTGGTTTTTTTTTTTTTAATGTGTGTGTGCGTGTTGATATATTAGCTGCATTTATTGGAGATTACTCTTCAGACCTTTAAATCTGAGTGTGGGAGTGTACATACATGTTCACCTCTTAATTTGTCTATCCATAGATGGACAAGAGATAACTCGTAGCAGGTTTAGTTATAAAGTATAGCTGATTCTGGGCCGGACTTGGCAGACTGAAAGTCTCATCTTGAACCTATGGTCCACTGTAATCTCAGGAATTCGTCCTGTCCAGTGGTAATATTGGGAAACAAGAGACGTGCTTCAGATTTTATTGTCTCAGAGGCTGATCCATCTTGCGATGGACATCCTCCAGAACAAAGGTGGCAGAAAGAAATTTTAGCTTTTTTTTTTTTTTTGCTAAGGTTCACAGATCTGACAGTTTCTGTGTTAGAAACCTTAGAACCAGATTTTTTTTAATGGGATTAACTGTTTAAAAACGCAGATCAACAACTGGTAAGATTTCAGAAGTTTTTCACATGGTTTGGTCCTGTTGAATACTTAATAAAATTTAAATCTTACCAGTGTGTCATAGAATCAT
>NW_009202977.1:7051-74061 GCF_000690835.1 Fulmarus glacialis | reverse complement strand
TTGTAGATGGGCATCACATTGGCAAGCCGTATGCTTCCCCTCATCCCCTACCTCCCTGTGTGCAGCAGCCTACGGGCCAGGTTGCAAAACGCCTGCTGTGGTTGCAGCACAGCCCTCAGGTTAGAGCAGGCAGTTTGTGATAAGAAAACAGGCAATGATAATGCCTTGGGCAGAGAAGCATTGCATGAGTCCTGCTAGGCATCATGGAAATAGCCAGCCTTCCTGAGGTCTTCTGGAGCAGTGTGAATATAAGGCAGTCTGTGCTACTTGACTTTTTGACATGAACAGTCCATCTCTGTTTACCAGTGTAGACACAGCCATTGTGTCTGTGCAGCTCTGCTGAGAAGTCTGCACAGCTGTGTACAGAAAGCAATGTTGTTGCATTAATACTGTCCTCTACCTGGGCTTGTTTACCTGGTTCTCAAGCAATTTCAAACTGTGTGTTCACTACTCTGTCCTCCACAGCAGTTTCAATAAGGTATCATCGTGGTGACCTGGTGTGCTGTCCCCATCTGCCAAGTCATAGTCTTTGGTGCAGAAGCCACACAGAGAATGGTGGTCAGGAAAAAGTTAAACCATTAGTAGGTGGACAGAGGCTCTCAGCTATGCCCAATATGGAAAAAAACAAAAATTAATTCACTTCGTGGGCTCTTCATTCACGTTAATTTTCTTGTGGGCAATTCTTAATAATTCTGTGTCTGGCAAACGTCCACTACCATTTCCACTCCGTGTTGCTTCACACCTCAATTCAATTGTGTGCCTTCCATCCCTATGAAGTCATTGATTTGAAGGTCACTTGTTTTGATACTGGGCAGAAGTGGATTAATACACATTAGTGCAGCCACTTGCCTGTGCATTTCTGCCTGCGCACCATTGAAGACAACTTGAAAGGCCTTTTCTGGAGACATATATATCCAGTCTACACTCGGGAAAGGAATCACAAGAATGCAGAGGTTTACAGTATGCTGTAAGAGCAAATTTAGCACATGGAAATGTCAGTAGAGGAATATGAGAACAAAAGACTGCAATGTTTATTCCTGTATTGCTCCTGATGTGAAGAACTGGGCCACCTTCCTGCAAGCAGCGCTACCAGTAAATCCAGGAGTGACTGTATGGGTCGCGTGGCTGTAGAGAACATGGCAGGCCTCCATGTCAGCAGGCAGGTATCCAACAGATCAGAAATAATGTCCTTGAACTGACATATATTATGACTAGAAAGAGAATTACCAGCACAGCCAAGAACTGCAGGAGTAAACCAAAATGGACATTACACAAGATCTGCCATGTGGGCACTGGCAAAGAGCTTGCCAGATTGCCTCTGACACTGTTGCAGGAGACAGCTGTGCCTGTTAAGTACTGTGTTACAATAAAACTGCTTTTTTACTCTACATGTGCTTCCTGGAACCTTTGAGGTGTAAAGGGAGAAAAACAGGGCTCTGAATAGGGCAACTCAAATGGCATAATGATTTGAATAAAACCTTTGGCTAGGATGCTGCAGACTGCCAGTTCTAGGTCAGAATACCAGGGAAAGTATCATTTTTTTCTCCCACACATCTGCTACTGGCCATCGGCAGAGCCAGAGTGCTAGATGAGATAAGCCTTGTATCTGACTCAGTATTGGCATTCTTACATTCTGAAGAGGAAAATCTGAGCTTTCCCTGAGCTTTTCTTCTCTTCTTGTTCCGGCAGCAAATTTCTTTGAGTGCAATAGCAGCTTTTTAACCTTCTCACATTTTTTGCTTAGTGGAGATGCAGGATAGAAAGAAAAAAGTCAATTTAGCGCTTCAGGAAAGGCTGAAGGCCTTGTTGCATTCACATCTTTCAAGGCAAGACAGAAGACAGAAAAGACAGCTTTCTAGAAGACAATGAGATACAGTGAAGCTGTTAACAACAGTGCAGTCCTACTCTATGGGAGGAGTATGTCAACTGTGTGTACAACCACTGCAGTCAACACATCCAAGAGTGTACTAGAGCGGTGTCTGCTAGGAGCTAACTTGAATATAGGTGGTCATATAGCTACAGCTTTACCAAGTTCAAGAATGGTAATGAAATATTTTCCTGGGGTCTGGATATCTGTTCTGCACTTTACAATGCCTCCAGCACCCAAACTAGATGGTGTTAAGCTAACATGAATACGCCTGCTACCTGAAGATAGCATGCTTTTTAGCACAGGAACCTTGAATATTAATTAATTTTTATCCAGTATTTCATTATTTCATTTCCACATTTTCAATGAGGGCTAAGGTAGCTGTTAACAGTTTGTTCAAGAATAGTTACAAAGACAAAAATTTGATCATATTTAGTTCTGTGTGGATGTGTAAGCACAGTGTTATGATGAAATATCCAAAAGCAGTCAAGTTCCTTCATGACAAAATGCTTGAACTGGAATTCTTAAATCTCACTACTGTATTGACATTTCTGAAGTTACTGGTTTTTAATGTATGCACCTGTGCATATAAAAAATGGTTGTTTTTTTAAATTCCAAGAACAAGAAACGTCGAGAACGCCGAGATCTACTAAGACTACAGTTACTGCGAATTTTTGAACTACTTGCTGATGCTGGTGTTATAAGTGACAGGTAGGACTATCACTCATCATAAATATTGAACTTTAAGTGAAATAATTTTCGGTGTTTACAACACTGAGTTTATGTCAGTATGTTCTTTGAAGAATTGTATAATCTATCATCAGATATGGAGATATTTTTGCATTTCTTCAGAAAGCTGTAGTATAACTACACTGTTACTCTATATTAATGTACACCTTTCCTTTATGCTAGTACAAATGGAGCCTTAGAAAGAGATACGTTAGCCCTTGGAGCCTTGTTCTTAGAGTATGTTGATCTGACTCGCATGCTTCTGGAGGCTGAAAATGATAAAGAAGTTGAAATCCTTAAGGATATGAGAGCACATTTCAGTGCAATGATTGCCAACTTGATTCAGTGTGTTCCAGGTATGGTGCTAAATTATCTCAACATGCTATGAAATTGCATTTATTATATGTATTGGAAAAGTAATTTTTTTTTTCTTTTTTTCTGTGCTTTTTTCACTGCTTGTGAATTGTCATATAGTGAATGTAAAGGGGAATGTGGACAAAAATGTGTTCAAAAGTCTGTTAAGAGCCAAATAAAAAAACAGTAAAGCTTGTTGAAGCTTGTAGTATTCATATATAACAATCATCTTTTTAAAAGCCCAGGAAAGAAATGGTCTTTGACTTCTAGGGGCTCCAGATTTCTTTGACATAAGGCCTTATTTGCTTCCCTTTCACTTTATTGCCAGACTTTTCATAAACTCAGACAGGCCTTGAAAAATATGGGTAGGTGCAGAAATGTACAATATTAAACATGGTGAAAAACTTGCCTGAGGTGTTGAGATTGTATCCCATATTACCTGACTGCAGTTGTATCGCAAAGATTTCTCCAATTTCATGCTTCTTATATATTGCAAGATCGCTTCAGAAAAGTAATGTAATTCCATTAGCCGCCAAAAAAAAAAAAAAAAAAAAAAAAAGTCTGCTTTAAAGTCCATGTAATTGCTGGAAGATAAACTCCGGAGATTACTCAGTCTATGTAAATCTGCCATCTCCAGATCATTTATGACAGGACATAACAGCATTGGTAGCAACAAATAAAAAGGAATTCAGAAAAGTACAATAAGGGAATAAATAATGAAGAAATGTTTTCATGTAAGTTTCCAGTGTGCAAATTTTGTCAACGTCATATAGTTGCTTTCAGTTGTAAGATACATAAAAAGTATATAATAGTTAAACAAGATAAGGAGTGGTGTCAAGTTCTTAGCTGCTGTTAACAAACAAAATACTGAATTTCTTTCCTTTATTCCTGTTCTGAATTATGCTCATTAACAATACAGAATTTCTTCAGTAGTTACATTGCCAGGAGTATTTGCAAAGGCTTTCCTCATTGCATTTATTCTCACATTCTACAAGGCACATGGCAGAGGACTGCATGTTGTATGGATTTTCCACAATGAAACAGCCATGTTGTATGTTTTGAGAGAGTGCAAGAAAAACTGCTGCATTTCAATAATTCAGTATGTAATTCTGTAAAGAGATGTATTTTCTGCTAACTAGGCGGCTTTAAAATATATCACTAACTAACAAAGCCATAACATTTAACTCCGAGCAAACAAAAGTTTATTGTGTCAACATCTATCATCTTTATCCACTGTTCATATTGATTTGCATTAGTATTGTCTAGTTAGACTTTGTTGGCTTCCAGCACAGTTTATAGATGAAAAATAATTGGCCAGTAGCAGTTTGCCAGTCTCTTTAATAAACGTAGTACCGCATCTGCCATCATGTTTTGCTTTGGCGAATTAAAACTGTTGTTTAAAAGATTTCTATTTTTCATCTCCACATGGTTAAGAATTAATAGATATTTTTCATTTGCTCAGGTAATTTAGCTGTTCAGAAAATATACCACATCTTTGTCGTAAACAAGCAGGCACCAAGTTTCTTCTATTTATTGTCCCTACCTGTTACTGTATTAGAGTAAGACATATGTATGTCTGAGCTTGCATTTAAAGGATTGGAAAAAACAAGTAAATATTTACCATTAAAGGAATGCAAGAGGCATTGAAAAGCCTGATGCTATAATTAGTTTCTTGCGTGCTGTCTCTGAAGTCAGTACATGTACATGTTGTATAGAAGTCAGTACACGTACATGTTGTATAGAAGTCAGTACACGTACATGTTGTATAAATGTATACAAACATGTACCGGTTTGTATAAATACACATTAATTCAGAACTGAAGGTTCTTAGAAAAAAGATGCATCTTATTCACTACGTTAGATTTTTTAAAGGAGCTTAGATACTTTGGAGTAAGTGTATACTGAACATTTAAGAAAAACTCCCTATTTATAGAAATTTGAAATTCATGCTACCATCTCTGCCACATGATTGTGTATTTACCATTAACGAATCACAACTATTTCTATTTCTGTTCACTTAGTTCACCACAGGAGATTTCTCTTCCCTCAGCAGAGCTTGAGGCATCACCTGTTCATTTTATTCAGCCAGTGGGCAGGACCTTTCAGTATTATGTTCACACCGCTGGACCGTTACAGTGATAGAAATCATCAGATTACAAGATATCAGTATTGTGCATTAAAGGTATTAAAGTTTTACTGTCAAAATCAGTAATAGCAATTTTCCAGACAAAATACAAGTAATTGTGGGTTTTATTTCCTTTTATTTCACAGAAATTTGAATTGGCATACTTGATGCAAACTTGTATACTCATACATATATGTATAGTGGTATCATAGAATATAGCAGTATGAGCCTGAAGTTATGCATTTTTTTCTTTGTAGACACTTTTCAAGGCTAATTATTTTCAAAACCAGAATGCATTTTAAAATTTCACGTAGCTGTTCATAAACAGGCTATCAGATTCAATTGGAGGATATTAGGCTCTGAAATTAAATTTAGTACCAATTCAGTATCACATGCTCATCTCAGGACTGTCTCCCATGCTTGCCTGGAGACATGGTCAATAATAATAAAATACTTTTGCGGCAAAACCAGTTGCAACTCACCCACGTAAGTAATCTGGGAAAATAATAGCTTATGTACTTACATAAGCTGCATCACTTGGTATACAACAATTCTAATTTTTGCAGAAAGGTGCTATTAAAAATTCTGTGTATTTTAATTGTTTTTGCAGCTTGATTTGTAAAGATTGGGTAAATTGACAAAATGTATCTTGAAGAATGGGGAAACTGGGCTGTAATATTGCTGCCAAAATGCAGGATTACCAGTGTTATTTTGAAATCCAATAACATCTATAGCAACCTAATTATTGAAATCTAGCCAAATCAGCTGTTACCATTTTCACCATAGTTCCCTCAAAAATAAAAACAAGTGGCAGTCCTGTTAGCCTGGACCCAGGCTCAAATAATTCTGAAAGGTTTATTCACGTTACTTCTTTGTGTAACTAAAGTTCCTTTTGTTTTTAGGCCATGTCAGCTGTGCTCTGCTGTGGACCTGTATTTGATAATGTTGGTCTTTCCCCTGATGGATATCTTTACAAATGGCTTGATAACATTCTGGCTTGTCAAGATTTACGTGTAAGTACTCACCAAAACGCACCACTGATGAATAATTTTAATCTCTTTACTGGGTGAGTAAAGAGTTCGTGACTGTAAGAACTATGACTGTATACATTCTATTTTGAGCAGGAAACAATAGCTTTATGCAAGGTTCTAATACAAAAGTGTAGTTAATTTAAAAGCATTTAAACAGTAAAAATTATTATTTCTGAAAATATAATGTAGGTAAATAATAACCTAAAAAAATTGCCTTATGGTTCAGTATTGCTTGCAACAGAAATTTAAGCTTTTCATCTGCTGATAAAGAAAGGTTAAAAATGGCACGAGCTCAAAAATATTTGTACTTCTATTTGGAGTACTTCCACCCACCTGCTTCAAGTTTCTGTGGAATAAGAATGTAAAATCCCTTCCTGGTTGGTAACATAGATGCTGGTGAAACAAATCTGAGTGAAAGTGCGTGGGTAGATCTTCCAAAGAAGTCAAGAGGATGAATGATTCAGGAGAGGAACAAAATAAAATTTTTTTTAAAGAACACGTAATAGATTGTTCTTGCAATTTTCTCTTCCATTTCTGTGAAGATGGGTTTCCCTGTTGACTTTGTAACTACCCAGTCATATTTCTATATTTATAGCTGATTGGACTCTCTCTTTGATTAAGGAGGAGTAAATTGGTGATTTACATCAAGTGGAGAGAGAGAACAATAATCTTTCCCTTTAGTGGAGAGAGAGAACAATAATCTTTCCCTTTGTGATATCTTGCACTTTGACCTGCTGTTCTCCCTAAAAGTCTCATACCAGCACAGGTGACTGTGATTGCTAAAAAAATGCAGACAGCAAAGCCTAAAGGCTTGTGGAGCAACTAGAGGATACATGCTGTAGAAATGGTAATTGATTAGGAAAAAAAAGGTTGGACAAATTAGAAGAAAGAAGGGATGGCTACAGAGAAAATCTTTTGGAAATTAGATAGGATTTTGGAATGTTGGTAGGGATGAAGCTATAAAGATATGTGTAAGTGATATGTATAATTGAAATTCTTAGGGATGTGGGAAGGAAACACACAGAACAAGAGAAAGGAAAAGGTACGCTTTTGCTCCTGACATGTTTTCATTGTCATCAACAAATATTATATCACCATGTCTAACTGATCATTAGTATACACCACTCATAAAGTAACTGGGGACAAAAATTACCTTTTTTTAACTTTTCCCCTTGAAGTGCAAAATTTGGATATGATAGGTGAAATTTGTTTCCCCTAAGCTAATTACTGTAATTCATGATTAATCATTGTAGTGAAGGACTGTAACTAAACTGCATTGCCTGTACAATTAGTTCAGATTTAGGTGAGAAGAATCCTACCCGGTCCATTAACGTTAAATATCATTTGCAGTCTTTACAAGTAGTTACCTACACTTGGTGACAGAATATTAACAGGCATTAGTGTTTGGTGTTCTAGTCCTATCCTCTACTGAAGGATCACAAAGGCACAGTCCAACCCTTAGTTGTGATGTGTTTGTAGCAGTGGTAGTACCAGGATTAAGTGATAAAAGGTCTATAGGGAGAGTCATTAGATTGCTTGACGTAGTTGGATTAAACATACAAGTTTGCATACCCGCGGGCTTGGAAAAGGTATTTTTGTCTACCTTGCTACTGTGTTAGTCAAAAGAAGATTAAACCTGAAAGTGTGTCACTTTATGAAACTCACATGAAGTAGGAAATAAACATTAAACAAATCAGTTAACCAATACAAATGGAAGTTGCCCAAGAACACCTATCAAGTGTCTTAGATTTTCCAAAGATTCTGCTTTTTTCTATGCTTAATTTTGGAAACCTCCTTTGAAAATGTATTTCATTTATGTAGTTTTCATACATACAGTTTTCTTTCAAGTGAGGAGTATTGAAAACTGAGTCACATTTCAACTCTGCTATCCCTAAAATAAATTTACGATAAATTTTCTGATTTCTTTTTACTTACTTTGAATACTGCGTTTTCCCCTTGTTTTGCCTATGTCACTCTAAGAATTCTAGAGAATGAGCATATTTGATCTCACCAGTCATGTTTTGACGTGTATTTATTTGCTCAGGTTCATCAGCTTGGCTGTGAAGTTGTAGTCCTGTTGCTAGAACTGAATCCTGATCAGATCAATCTCTTCAACTGGGCTATAGATCGATGTTATACTGGATCATACCAGCTTGCCTCTGGATGTTTCAAAGCCATTGCAACTGTGTGTGGAAGCAGGTATTAATTAATCTATTAATCTACACTTTCAAATGTAAATAAAAATGTAGGTTCAGCTTGTGTTGTAGAAGAATTGTTAGTCACACTTACGTTATATCCTCTCAAACAACTCTCAGGGTCTGTATCGCTTTATTTCCATGATTCTGAAAACAAAGTGATGCGCATGGTAGAAGATGCTCTTACTATATGTATATTTGAAATCTGTGGCATTTTTATGCTATTTTGCTCAGGAAGATACAAAATAACCACAACACTTTAATTTGAACATAGGTCATAAATCTAGTTTCAAAAGATTTGGCATGGTTTTTCATTTACTTTATAAAAGGAAAAACATTTTAAATGTTATTAGCTTGAAAGTAATTATTTTGGTTTTTTTGTAACTGGCTTTCATTTGATTTGGTTACCTGTTCCTTTTCTGTAGGCTGGTATCATCACTGCTGCTAATGCTAAGCAAGCACAAGCTAAATGAAGACACAAATACAAATACTGCTTTTGTGTCAGGCCTTCAGAAAATTTTTTTTTCTTATATCTTTTCAAGACAAAAGTTATAGAGAAATTTAATGGTAGTCTAAAAAAAGAAGATAATTTGCACCTAATTAAAATCTGAAAATTTTAGTCTTGACAAAAAATAATTTGGCAAGATATGTGATCAACATAGTTCAATAGAGAAATACTTGGGATATAGCAAATCAAAACAAGTGAAGTATTTTAGAATTTATCTGTAAAAACATTTTGGGTTTTTTTTGTTTGTTTTTACAGGAACAACTAGATTATAGTCTGCATTATACTGAGATTTTAAAAATATGAATGGAATTTTGTGTTTGCAAATTCAGTTATTTTAAGATTTTTTTTTGTTTAATGAACACATAAACGTATCAGCCAGTGTTTTTTCCTCGGATTGTGTTACCTATGCCACTGTGCCCTAAAAAGTAATCTTTCACATACCTACAGTAAAAATTGAGAGTATGATCTGCATGATTTACTTTGAAGGGAAAGTCCGATTTCTATCAAGTTGGGGATTTTTATTAATACTTGAAAGCTGTTAACAGTTTTTCCTCTGTTGTCTATCAACATGTATAGAGAGGCCACTGCTTAAACTACTTGTAAAATGAGCAGTAATGTATCTCATTGTTGATGTCTGTCTTTCTACATAGAAGCCACTTCCCTTAACTTGCTTTTTATTATTATTTTTTAAACTTCGGGGAAGGGCAAAGAGACAGGTGTAGAGGGTGCATTGCAGCTAGTATTTGGAATTACCAAGAACGTCCCATGCCACACATGTGTTTGCCATATTTTTTAACATTAAAATATCCAAATAGGCATTCTGCAGCCATCCAGGAGCACAGTAGCTCACATCTAGGATGAGAAATGGATGGTTCACAATTGAATCAGGTGCATTTACAAATCATCATTAAAAAGCGAAAGCTTTTTTAGTGAAAATCCAAACATTGTAACATGGGAATTGCTCTTCTAGCAATATTCTCATTAGGCTAACACTAATATGTTTAACCTTACAATTAATGTTGACTTTATAGATAGTGGACTTTTTGAAGCAGTTCCTCCTGTTGACTCTTTGAAAACAATTTTGATAGAACTGTCTAACATCTGGGAGTGTTCATGTCAGAGATAGTGCCTTTTCCCCAAAGGGACTTTGCAGATTCCAAATATTTTAGTTGCAGCTTGGCTTAAGAGGAAGTACTTTATCCCTGGAAATTTTCGTGCTACCCATCTTCTCTCATGGGTGTTGGCCTGTTCCATAAACAGTTTATGTTATAAATTAAAATGAATTAACAGTTACAGACACAGGTATTGCATTTCTCACTGTGAGTAACTCAGTGCATTCCTAAGCATTAGTCTAAGGTAATTATAAATAATCTTTTCTTTCTTCCCATTCACCAGATGGCCCTTTGATCAAGTAGCGTGTATTCATAAAAGCTCACTTTCCCATATTCTGGTGGTAGAACAGAGAAAAGAAAAATGACATTCTCTTCAGACCATATTACAGAGTAAATCAGAGTGAATATAATCTGCATTCCTCACCAACATTCAGAAAAATGTACTGTTTATTCTTCTAGGAACTATCCTTTTGATATAGTGACGCTTTTAAACTTGGTGCTCTTCAAGGCATCTGACACCAACAGAGAGATTTATGAAATTTCCATGCAACTTATGCAGGCATGTATCAGCTATTTTTTTTTAAAACAACCAAATGCATGTGTCCTCCTATCTTTGGGGGTTTTTTGTGAACTTATAAAGTACTGTTTATTTGGTTTTTAGTTTTGTTTTGAAAACAAACAATTAGTTTTTTCTTGGCTATAAATACTTACGGGAATATTTATATAAAAATTAATGGAAAAATATTAATTATGGTGTCTTTCAAATGTGGAGAGTATATTCCAAAGCGTATAAATCATTCTCTGATATCTAAACTTGAAATGCTGACATTTCCTGAATTAATGAATTTTTATTGTCTCATTACATTATTTTTTCTCTTTCATAGATCCTTGAATCAAAGCTTTTTGTTTATTCAAAAAAGGTAGCTGAGCAAAGACCAGGCAGTATCTTGTATGGTACACATGGTCCATTGCCACCTCTTTACAGTGTCTCGCTTGCCCTTCTTTCATATGAACTAGCAAGGATGTATCCTGAACTTACCCTTCCACTTTTTTCAGGTACCTATATCTCTTTGACTTATTATCTACTTTACATTTTTGTACAAATGGTAGAGTGCTAAGGCATTTCCATCTGTGAACAGCAATTCTGTTTATAAATTTAACTTGACCTGGTTTTATTCTGGTTCAGGTCAGATCAGATTTAGGAATGCAATATATATTTCCTAGAGGTACTTAAACAAAGTACAGAATAGCTGTTTGAAAACCTTGGTTGGGGATTCTGTGCTGCTTGTGTCATCCTAGGGTAACTTTGAAATTACAAGGGCCCTGGATAAGTTAAAGTGACATTGGCAAACTCTACTATAATGGGTTCTCGTGTTAAGCATAGTGATTCTTCTTATACATACATTTATATAGATGATACTTGTGAGGATAGAATTCTTCATTTTATATAAACATGACTTTAACTTTGGGAGGATTGATTGCATGTGTCCACTTTTACCAATGATTCAAATCACTCTGAGTGAGTGACTTCTACCTTCTGTTATTTGGCACATCTGCAAGTCATTAGTTTCATTTTAATTTTATCAGAAATATATTTTGTCAGGGTTACTGAGAAAAATGTTAAAGAATCAGATCTACAGGAGCACCATTCAAAATATGCCCACTCTGAGACCATTCCTGGGAACAATTACATTTTGAGACCTATCTGTCTGGTTTTATCCATCTAATGTGTTGCTCTAGTTTTTAAGTAACAGAATGCAATGTCTGTAATCGTGGGAATTCTTACTGGCTTTTAAAAACCCATTCTGTTGTTTTTACTCAGTCTGTAGGGGCTGGAGGAAGGGTGAAGGAACAATACATCATCCATTTCTTAGTGCCCAAGATACCATGAGTTATAAATAACTTTTTTAGGGAAATTCTGATGGCTCATTTATCTTAAAAAAAGCAAATGTTGTTCATCATCACTGTTACCATCTATTCATGTTGCTGTGGTGGCTATGTTGTTTAAAATAACTCAGATACAGTCCAAATCAGAGCCCCTTTCTATACATCTAGAATCGTAAGGAGAGAGGACAGTGTATGTCTTGAAAATTTTTAATTGTATTGATTTTTGTTGTAATTCTCCAAGAGCTCTTGAAATTCTCGAATAACAGCCAGTAACTGAGTTATCCTCTTTACTGACATTCATTTCACTTAACACATAATATGGCACAGTAACAAGGGGTGACTTTCTGTTTCTAAGCCCAGGCTACGTTAGTTATTTTAGACAGAAGACCTGAGCAATTGCTTGCTATTATTGACCATTAAATTAATATTTCTCTTCAGGAAGCTCACGTACATGCTTTTTTATGCTTGTGGCTTGCAAGGTAAAACCATCAGGTGGTCTAAAATATGTCAGAAATCTGATTTAAACCATGTATTTAAGGTTTCCTTCATAAACTAACATGTCCTTTTCAACTTCTGCTATTTTAGAGGTAAGCCAGCGATTTCCAACAACACATCCAAATGGAAGACAGATCATGCTTACCTATCTGCTACCATGGCTTCATAATATTGAACTTGTAGACAACAGACTGCTCCTCCCTGGTTCAAGCCCTACCACTCCAGAAGATGAACTGAAGGACAAGGATGGGGCAATAACAGTCACAAGCGGACTAAAAGGCAATGGCTGGGGCTCTCCTGAGGCCACCTCACTGGTTCTTAATAATCTCATGTATATGACAGCCAAGGTAAAGGAGCAAAACAAACAAAAAACCCAACCTGTAAAACAATTTCTGAAATTTTCAAACTTACGTCTCTTAAGCAAAAGATACTTAGGTTTCTTCCCTCTGATACCAGAAATTTTGCACTGGAACAGTCTGTACTAATCAGGCGCAATCTTCTTTTTGAAGAAGTTCCTTCACTTTTTCTTTTAAGGACAATGCTAAAACTGTTCTCTTTCAAAACATGAACAAAGAAAAGTGTTTCACCCTTTAAAAAAAAAACTTAATAGTGAGAGCATTAAGCATTAGTTATAGAGGAACTAAGTTCAGTTCCCTCCTGTATCACCTCCCTGGTTAATGTCTAAGGTAGCAGATGAAAGTTTATTTGGGGGTGAGAATGAGCACCTGGAATTTGTCCTATTGAAGCTCTTGTACTGTCTAGAAAACACTTAAATATTCTTTGAGAGAGAGAAAATGAAAAAATTAGCATAAATTTCTAAGGTGATAGTTAAAGCATTCTTTTGTAAAAGGGAAGGTATTTTACATCCCAGGTCCTGATAAAGGACCAGGGATTCCTTCTTTCCAATTACTTTTTCATGTAAAATGCCTAAGCAGCTGGTGGAGAAGGTACCGGGAATCCATCTTTTCCTTCTCTTTGCTGAGTTGCAGGCTGCTATACTAGTGTGCTGTGCCTGCTCTGGTACTGCTTTTGCCAAATTCAGTACATATGTCTGAACTGCTAAATACCTCAGGAAGTAATGCCTGGTACCTATGTCATATGGGACAGAGTGGTTCACATTTCCTATCCTGCTCAGGGTTAATCCTCTCTCGAGCAGAATGTCTGTGTCCATGCAACATAGCAGTTGATTCTGGATCTTGCCTCAAGTTGAGGCCCTGTAAGTAAAACAGAATTTATTATTTTGTGTGCATTTTGCCATATGAGCATGTCTGAAGTAATGTGGGGGCTGTGCTTCAGCCCACCAGAATGTTTGTTTGATACTTGTTGCGTATCCGTGGTATGATACTGGCTCGTGAATTATCTAGTGGTACCGAGCCTCGAGGATATTGTTAGAGGAATTTTATGGGTTGAAAACAGATGTAATACAGTCTTATGGAACAAGTTGCTTCCAAAACCACACAAAGTTTTTGTTCCAGATTGAACAAGTATGCTTTCTTCAAACCATATTGAATGACCTAGCTTTGAGGCTGTATGTGTGATAAAGGGACTGGCTCCTGCAAGTGCCAGTGTAGATGCCGGTAGATGTAGATGCCAGTGACAGTGTAGATGTATTAAAGCATTTTCAGTAGAATAGCATGACCTGGAGATTGCCACTCCTCTCCTAGCAGAATGTCAGTCTGTGCAGTGGTTAAAACAGTCTTCTCAAAGTGGGAGCCAAAGATTTTACATAGGAAAGAGAACAGCTTCAATTCTAGACTCCCACATCCTGGATGCATGCACTAACCATTTAAATGACTGGACAAAAGGGAGTCATTCCTATAACTGTGTCTTGCAAAAGAGAGCGAAAGCTGCTTGTTTCCAATGTGAAAGCAAAGGGCTGTCTAATGCTTAATTCTGCTAGGATTTACTCAGGAGAGAGGTGCTGAATTGTTCACTACTGTGAAGGCTGAAGCACTTAGGTACAGACATGCAGAAACAGAACTTCAGTTGCTTGAACAACTGTAAAGATGAAACCCAATAAACTGCTTGATTTTAGGATCACCTTTTGAATTTACATTCCTGACAGACTTTTTTTTTGTGTGTGATTTAAGTCCTTCTGTGGATCTGAACCTAAATACTTTTAAATAGAATTTATGCTCTGAAGTCTGTCAGGTAGCTTTTGAAAGTACTGTTTTGTCACTTTTTACAGCATTTTACTGTTGGTTTTGTATGAGAAAATGCTCTAAAAGAGCATGCCTTAGCTTAGAAGTCTGCATATTTCAAGAAATGTATACCTATGATCCTTTGCAGTATGGAGATGAAATTCCTGGACCAGAGATGGAAAATGTCTGGAATGCTTTGGCCAACAATGAAAAATGGAGTAACAACCTTAGGATAACACTGCAGTTTCTCATTAGTTTGTGTGGTGTTAGCAGTGATACCATCCTTTTACCTTATGTAAGTGTTTGCATTTTATTTACTATTGGTTGCATGGGTTTTAATGAAAACAGCTATCACCTGCAGAAAATGCATTTCTGTTTCAAAAATAAGTAGTACCAACATATTCCCTGGCACACTGTACAAAATTAAATCACAGGAATAAATGAGCCGAGAAACTGAAATTCAAGAAAGGAATTGAGTAGTGGGAATCTCAGTCTCCACCAGTGGAGCACATCTCATTTCAAGCAAGAGGTGGGCTCCTCTCAAGCAAAGAGCAACTTTGCATGTCTGTGTAAGGGGCCAGTAACAGGGACTGGCCGTAAGTTGCCAGAATGAACAAGAAAAAATATTAGAAATACTTTTTCATGTCAGAATTGCATAAAAATATGCAATTTATGTATATATTTAAAATTTTATTAAAAAGACAGAATGGCTGTTCAGAGGTTAAATAACTTGCATGAAGAATGAAGAGAAGTAAAAATACTAAATGCTTATAATTTTTGTCAGTAATCAATTAGTTTACAAAGCTATTAGTTAAATTTTGAAAGTCCTTTAAACAATGGATGTTATATCATGAATGGGACATAACATGCTATGATCTTATTAGTTTGTTTGTTGTAAAGATTTAGGTGTTCCTTCAGAAAAGCATGTGGTTTTAAGAAAGTGCTACATTCTCTTCTCCTTTAGCAGACTAAGGCTTTCTGTGGGACATCTCAAGAGGCACAAGATAGCTAACCTTTATAAGCTCCTTACCGTATCAACTTTTGCCTTTGCATGGCTGTCATGAATTATATAACTGTTCCTGCAATGTACAAGTCAAACTGTGCAGGATATTGTTATTATTCAAGTTAAAATAAAATCAGGGCTGTCTGAGAAAAGCAAGATAGTCCCATTCCCATGTTCCTTATTGCTCAGTTGCTGGATGAAGCAGAATCTAAATTTAGTAAATTTTCCAGGACAATTACAATATGCTATTTTATTAGTTAGCCTCTTTCTATTGATTTCCCTGAAATAAATTTGAAATTACTATTAATGTGATTAAACTTATCTAAAAAGCTTCATAAACATACTTCATTTACAGTTGCTGAAATAAGACTTTGCTTAAAGTCTTTATGATGACTGCTCTGCATAATAGAATAAAGGAAATACAGAACACCCTAAAAATTTTCAAGATGTTATTGTACTGTAGACAACTTGTTGGTTTCTTTTTATTTGTAGGGTTTACTGTTCTATATTCTCAAATCAGTGCATAGATATGCAAAGTCAGTGTTGCCTAGCTAATCAAAAGAGGAAAGATTTGGAAGTGGAGTTGCTGTAAGAACAAACTCAAGGTTTATATACGAAGACAAAGGGGTTGATCCCAAGTATCTTGAGGGTAATGAAGATCTTTCTATCAATTGTGACAGAGTGACAGAGCCTCTCCATTCAGTGTTGACCATGCTTTGAGCAGGAGGTTAGATGAGAGACCTCCCAGGTTCTTTCCAACCTGACTGATCCTACAATCCATGACAGACTTGGGATCAGGCCCAAAGGTGGCCTCCATCAGGAGGAGCTATGTTGACAGAGAACAAGTGGAAATCACAGAGATAAGAGACAAAATGAGGGCTGTTTTATTTCTGACAGCTATTAGGAATAAAAAAAATAATTAAAAAAAAAAAATTAAAAGGAATAGGGGCAGTTTTCTAAAAGGAAGGAGTAGTCCTGTGGTGAGTATATGACTCATTCCTAAATCTGTAGCCTGATTGGAAATGCCTGATAACCCTGTCACCTCTTGCCCAGGAGCCCCTCATATATCTCATCCCCCCATCCAGATACTTGCCAACCCAGAGCTTTCAACACATCATTTTGCCAAAACTGTTGCCATCCCACAGCTCTGAGCAAGCTACCTCAAACCCCCTTCCTACCCATAGCACTTTTTCTTTCTTCGAATTCTTTCCAAACACCCTTGCCTCGAAGCCTTGGCTCTCACAGTCCTGTCTTCCAGTTCTCTTACTCCACAAAGAGAGCAGTCTGTTTTGGCATCTCCAGCTTCATCTGCTCAGCATCTCTTATTTTGCCTGTGGGACTTCTCTGCTCTCCCTCCCAGGCTTCCAGTGGCTGTTAACAAGGTGTCGTCGTCTTCATTGGTGGTGGCAGCTGACAAAATTCCTGTGTTTTCTGCCACCCTGTTAGTCTGTGTTCTGTAATGTTGAGTTAAAAGTCTGATTCTCGGATTTTGCAAAATCTGGAAAAGTTTTCAACTTCTGTAGGAAGCCTGACTATACTTATGAGTCACCCCTTAACTGATAGCTTTGTCTGGAGTAGGAAAATACACAGGGCTTATCAAACGCATCTGCTTAGTGTTCTGATAATGCCCTGGAGTTTACAGATAAGAAATCATACCTAACTCTGCTAACTACACAAGACTGCTGATACCATAAACATGTATCTTCCATTATCATGTAGATAACACATACACATTAGCAAATAAAGATAATTCGAACAGTTTATCAGCACTGTTCCAGCTCACCTGGGCTCAAAAGACCACATACTTGCAAGATTGCCAGTCTACCCATCTCCTTTTGGAGCCCTCTGTGCCCAAGGCAGTCACCAGCTGCTTCATGCCTTCAGCCATCTGTTCTGCCTGTGTGGGTCCAAGCCAAAAGCATGCCTGACTTAGATTTTTTAAATTTTTTTTTCAATCAGCTAAATTCATTGCTTTGTCTCTTATGTTTCCTTTAAGCATTTTTCCCCAGTGCCCCAGTGCAAATGGGTGAGCTGTCCTTTCTTTCACATACATACTGAAAGATTTCTTAGAATATTTACAGTTCAGAAACCTCTTCAACAAAGACTTAGTGGAGGGAACATGACCCCTTCTGGGGTGAAAGAAGCTGGAAATGGCACTGTGAGCCCAACTAGAAATGAGCCTCGGAAAGGAGGTGGAAAGTCCCTGGGAAATTTTTAGCACATTAGAGTAAAAGAGTCTTTGAATATGTGCATTTCTCTACTTTAAGCAAAACAAAAGGAAAAATTGGGAAAGAGAAGCAGTCAGGAAGTTATTTTAATGGAAGTATTTAAGAGCATGAGAACAGCAATACTTGGTGAGGCCAACAGGCAGTTCAGTCCAGTGTATTAGCTCCACTCTAAGCATCTGTTTAAGGGACATCTTTAAAAACAAGGCAGCAAGCACAGAGAGATGTTTCCCCATATGGTCTCCCAGCTCCAGCAGTTTATGAATGAAATGGTTTTGAGCCAGAGAGAATCTCTGCTTTTAATAGCCATCAGGGTTTTTTCCCTCAAGAATTCAGTTTAATTTGTTCTCAGTATCTCAACAGTCCTCATTGCTGCAGTGCATACAATAAGGTTTGAGGTCTTGTTAAAAGATTTATAGAAATTCCCAGAATTTCTATAAAGGATACTCTCAGATTTTTCAAATCAGGATGCATGAAGTCTGTGTACATAATTGCTCTGCCTTTTTCCCATGTGCTATTACTTTGATTACAGATATAAATAGCTACTCAAGAGCCTGGCTTATTTTTTGTGGCTACAGCTACCTCTTTCACATCAACCGTATCTGGAAATACAGGCATGAAGTTTTGGGAGGATCTAGTTTTCTAGATGAGAAGTTTTCTCCATTCGAGAGAGAAAGATTCATCTTCAATGGAAATCACATACTCAAACTATAAATCCCTGAGTGTGATTCAGAGTTAATGCTGATATCCTTAAATGATAGGTACAAAATTAGGTGGGTTTTGTATAGGTGTATGTTATATAGTTATATACCTAAGCAGCTCATTTGTGGATGGTAAGCAAAAACTTTGGGGTAATTAGATCACAGATTTGCTCTGCTGGGGAAATGATCTTGATATCAAAATGACCAGTTTTATTTCTGTATGAATAAGACAGATGCAGTTGTGTGGTTGTGGTGTCTGTCCAGGAGTAACATTTGCATTCTGGATCTTTTCAGTACTGCACTGTAACATGTATTGATTTCTTTGGAAATTCACTTTGGACAGAGTTTAATAACTGTTATTTTCTTCTCTAGATAAAGAAGGTTGCAATATATCTATGTCGCAATAACACTATTCAGACAATGGAAGAGCTTCTTTTTGAGCTGCAACAAACCGACCCAGTGAACCCAATAGTCCAGCATTGTGATAATCCTCCATTTTACCGTTTTGCTGCCAGTAACAAAGCCTCAGCTGCAGCTTCTGGTATGACCAAAGTATACTTTTCAGTTATGCTCTCCTGCTCTTTTGAGTCTTCATCTCTTTGAAAAAACAATGTCTTACTTTTGTACCTCTTCAGATCTGTGTTTATATAAAGTGCAAGTTTCAGGGCCTTGTTGCACATCTAAATTACAGTTCTTTTTGATTCCTAAAGTTGTATAAACTGTGTAAACATATGCTTAATTCTCTCAACTATTTCAATAGAATATTACCAATGCTTGGTGCTGTTCAGAATTCATATGAGGTGGTTCTTCTACCGCTAGTTTCTCAGAACAAGAAGTCATCACCAATGCTGTGATCACAGCAGATAGATCAAAGCAGCAGACTTTCCTGAAAACTGAGAGCTTTAACTGTGTGGCAATTCTGTTTTCAAAGGCCTAGTGCTATTTCCAAGCTGCAGTAGTCAAAGATACTTAAGAGACACCAACCCCAAATTTAACCTTGTCAATGTTTTGCCAAATTCTTGAAAAACAATAGGTTATGTCACCTGAGCATAAGCTTAGTTTAAGGAGTGGAAGAGCATCATTAATCTACCCCTCAAAGCATGTAAACTTTACACCATTCAGCCATGCAAGCAGGTCCTGGTTTGTAGAGGTAACAGTGTTCATTTGTATGCGCAAGTACTTGCAGGATGATCACTTTGACTGTGGCTGGGAAAAAAATTTAAGTTACAGGCTTTTATTGCTTTGCAAATACTGTCTGCTGCATGTAACAGGTGTTCTTATTGACATCTCATATACAGGAACGACCTCTAGCAGTAACACTGTTGTAGCTGGCCAAGATAGTTTTCCTGATGTAGAGGAGAACAGAATGGTGAAAGAGACTGATGAAAGGTTTGTGGTTTCGTTTTTTTTTTTCTTCAAAATGTATGTGTTTTCCTAGGCTAAGGGTGAGGCATTGTTTTGTGAGGAACTCTGATACTCAGGCTGATCCTAAGTGATGTTATCCCAGTAAGACCATTTTAAAATGAGCGTGTGTAAAAAAAGTTTTAAAAAAAAAGCTATTCACATGATTCTAGTTCCTGACTGTTGTTTAATAATACATTGCAGAGGAACATCTGTTAAACCTACATTGAATGAATTGTGCTAAGTAGATCATGGTTTTGTAGGAATTATCCACAAAGGAGAAAGAAAATCAAGAGTGTGTACCAAATAATGACTACTAAAATCTTTATGAAAAATCAGGTTTGATCACACCTCTTGATTTCCTGGACAGCGAGTAAAATTTAGTATGCAGATTTGTATCCATGATTGCAAGGACACCTCCTTTGTCTGGATAAAATGTCTTACAGAGGAAAGCTATGTAAAATATTTTGCTTAGAAATCATATATTCAATTTAGTCTTTTGCTGCTTATGGTACATACTGACAAATGATGAATGAAAAAATGCAAAGCTTAAGGGCCATCAGACCCTCGAGCATAGACAGATATATATTTCTTCTCTCACTGAAACCCTCGTATTTTTGTAAGAGAACTTTGAATGATTTCTAATAGCATTAATTAGTAAGTGTATTAGTATTACATTAGTCTGTTGTTCCTGATAGTCACCAGTATCACTTCAGTAGTCCAACCCACCTTCCACAGGTTCAGGGCTTAGAGGTACAGAGACAATTATGTAAACAAACTTTTCTGTACTTCAGAACCTTTTGAATTGCTTGCCTTCTGCATGTTATGAACACCAGTAGCATTTTGTCAGGTTAGTTATGTCTGCCTGCTAATTTAAATGTAAGTAAAAAATGGCACTTATCTTAGTACTAAGTAAGGTTTCAAACTGATAGCAAAGAGGATTTGACTCAAAATGATGGTTTTCAGCATATGCACTAGAAATGTACTTCAAAGGAAGATAAAACCATTTTTCCTCTGGATTTTTTTTTTATTATTCTTTACATAAATGTTTTTGGCTATATAGTTTTAAGTTAGATTTTTGTTTAGCTGATTTGCAGATGAGTTGAGCAAACGTCATCTCCTACTATACTTTAAATCTAACTGTGTTTTCAGGGTTTCTTCTCTTACATAAATTTTAATGTACTCCAGAAAAGTTTTGGCATTCAAATCTGCCAGAGACTGTATGATAAAAATGAAAGGAAGTTTACAAAGTTCTGATATTTACTGAAAGACTCCTCAGAAAAAAATGGAAAATAATTTGCCTGGATTCATGGCTGGCATTTACGTTATCAAAGATACTAGAAGCTGTAAGTGCATCTGCACTTCAAAACCAATGTTTCAATCTTAGAATGTCTGTTAATACTGACTTCATGTGTCAAGACATATTAAATAATGTTTACAGAAGGTAATAGATTGTAAGCAAACTATTGTCATAAATGTGGGCTTTGTTTTTAATAATACAAAGCTAATCAGAAGATATCTATGTTTTTATGTTGATGCAATATGATGTAAAATGCCCTGCTCTCAAGTAATTTCTATGACCTGTATTCTCCATTTGTTTCATACAGTATAGAATTCATCTCTGCATATTTCTTCATAATTTTTTCCTTAACTTTATTCTTCTTTTATTGTTTTTTATGCCTGATAAATGTGCCAGTAATTGTCAGTTTGTAGACGTTTATTAAGGGAATTTCTTAAAATATAGGAGAATCAGATACTGGAAAGACAGAAAACGGCAGAATTAAGATGGCTTATGATGCCTTTTTGTCAGCTCCACAATGAATTTATTGTGCCCTTATGAGACAGACGTGCCTTGGAAACAGCATAATATGTCCATGTATAATTAAATACCGTGCAATAATATGTATGCACATTAGTAAGAAATTGAACTGAATGTTGCACAGAGAACCTTCAATCTTGTTTTGTTTGATATAGTTGTTTTAACATGGTTATTTGTAATTAATTTCCTAGCTTTGCAGAAACGATAATGTTTTTACATCATCGCTAGTGTGTGAGCCTCCAGTATGGCTCCTCTCACTCCACTTCAGACCTGATTACACTGACAGCACAAGGAAGTGGAGGAAGCCAAAGGAGATCACCAGTAAAAGTTAGGCTTATCATGGATCTGTGGCAGGTTTGAGGACAGCTGTGAACTGTTTGTTCTGGCTCTCATATCCCTTAACTCCTCTGCTAGGTCTGCTCTGGCAGTTGCTGGATTTTCCTATTGAAAGGTGATCTGCTGCAGCTTTTGCTGCTTAATACCTGTGCGGGCTTGACTTTGGACTATTCAGTCAGTTACTGCTTTAGCAAGTTGCCAGAATTTTACCCATGAACATGGGCTGTGACAAAATACTAGCTGTGAACAGTTTGTATCTCAGTTCAGTCTTAGCGCAGTTTCTTGCTTCAAGAAAATCACACGTTTGCAGCATGAGAATTTTCCCTCTGCTAAATTTTAAAAGCTTGTGACGCAGGAGCACACTGTTAGAACTTTTCAGAAACTGGCTGCAAAAATCTTCTTTTGCGGAAAGAAACAGCATTACATTCACTTTGCTGTCTACTCCTGTATAAAAGTGCATGCTTAAGGAGATGGGGTTTTTTGTAGAGTAAGCATATAGTCCAGATGTTTAATGTCAGTCTGTGTTTTTAATTAAGAGTTTTCTTGTATTTGAAGGTTCAGTAATGTAATCAGAGCACATACCCGACTAGAATCAAGGTACAGTAATAGCTCCGGAGGATCTTATGATGATGACAAAAGTAAGTTCTGTTACTCAATTTGATGAAATTTCTGGTGTTTTGGTGGGAAAGGAAAATGTTCTTATGTCTGGTGGAGGCTCTCTGTTTAAGTTCTGTATGAACAGTAATGTAGCACCACCATAAAGGGAGTGTCCTTATTTTACCTTCATACCTCATTTAATTAATTTCCTTTGTTTAACCTGGGCTCAGTCAAACCTATTTAAAGGCCAGAGAACTTTACAGAAGGCAGTAGCAGAGAATCCTTCGGACAGTATGTCGTGGTTTAACTTTGAATCTTTCGTACGTAACAAGGCAAAAGACTTACAAGAGCGTTACAGCGAGTACTTTTAACGGTGCCCTTCACCAGTATTTCCCTCCAAATCAAGTGCTGTTACATGAGCATGAAGAAGAGATTCAGGAGTTTCCAAAAATGAGGTCTTATCTCCTTTTTAGCTTTTCTCTGCTGTCTGCAACCGGTTTCTGGCTGCACTGTGCAAACCTGTGTTAGAGGGGAGAGTGAGATAGGGGTCCTGAGCACACTTGTTCTTTATGTATTTCTGCTAAACAGACTATAAATGGACACTTGATGCTCAGCAGAGATTCCAAAGAAAACCAAAATATTTCTGTCAACTGTTGAATGACAATGTAAATTTTAGGAGTTGGATGGTTTGACTTTATTTCTGGAGTGAATTGTAAGGAAGCCAATCTACAGATTTGTTAGGCCCTAACCAAATGTAAAAAAGGCAAGACCTTTTTACTGACTTTCATCTCTGGCTTAATAAAGCCAGATCAAATAATATAGAGGCCATAATGTCTTGTCTTGGTGCTATGGACACCATTTTGCGACAGTATTTTGACATAAAAAGTAAAGGTTTTATATATTCTTTAATCCAAATAATTTTTTGGCAATACTGTTCTGCAAAATATGGAAACATTGTCAAATACAATATGATAGGATAATTTAATGTATATCAACAACTATTTTTCATAATTATGAAGCATAATATTTACAAAATATTGTGTATGTACATACTGCAGTATTTAAATACACAAAAAAGTGTGCAACATATTAAACTCAGTGGTTTTTAGTACACTTGTCTTGTTTTTCGTATGGCTTTCTAGTGCTGCAGCTACTAAAAATTCTTCAGCAGATGTTAATTGGAGCACCAGCACTAATCTGACCTGCATGAACAATCTTTCAAAACAAAACAGTGTTTATATTATCAGAACATTCTTCACAAGTAGCTGGTTTTTACAAGAGCTTAGAGTAATAAAAGGTTAAAAAATACTGAAATTTTCTTTGCTCTTTTGGAATGTCTTCTCAAGCCGGTGCCCAAATGTTTTTTCCTACCTGTACCTGCAAGCTTGATAGTACTGTGAATATTTATGCAAGGTTTGCTTTTCACAGGGGTTCTTCCCCAAATGTACGAGTACCTAGATGTAAAATAAAATACAATTCACTTAGCTACTGACATTTGTATAGAACTCTAAAAAGAAAGTAATTCTTGCACCATTTGTCATTCTACAAGATAAATAATGCAACCTCCATTAAGAAAGTGCAACTTATTCCCTCTGGCAGGCAGCCCAGGCTGCGAAGGAGTTGGTGGTATGGCTTCTCTTTTCTCTCCAGTCTACTTGAGCATACATGTATTGCTGAGGATATAAACAGGGAACACAACTCTGCAGCGCAGAAGCTCTTTTGTTCAGGCAAAGATTGTATGTTAAGGTGCAAAGTGCTTCTTTTTTTTCTCAGTCTGCACATAAACCTGTGAAAACATGTGTGAGGAGCTACGTCTTAGTGTGGACTTCTTCATGAAGCAGTTTTATGTGAAACACTTAAATTGGTAGTAATAAATAGTGACTGTGCAGTGCTTTTTATGTGAAAATCATCTGGCAAACATTATCTGGTTAATCCTTAGAAGATGAATATGTGAAAATGCTATACTTTGCTACAGTATTAGGTCAGTTTATTCTTCTTTATCTGTAACTAATAAATCCAGAGCATTAGAGAAATAAGTAGAGGCCTAAATCATAAAGATCTAAAGTGCTCCTTGGAAGACTAACACTGAAAAATGGGAATGATAAAGTTGGCATTTTAGTAATAATTGGAGGAGGAGCTGCTACATTGAAGGGCTCCTGAAGACCTGGAAACCTGAAGACATTTTGTCAAAACCAAGAAGTGATGTGCATTAGAAAAAGCTAGCTCTGATACTTTTGTAGGCATCAAAAAGGTTTTGTTTCCTGTGGCAAAGCCGACAAGCATCAGATACATGCTGTTAAAAAAAGGAAATTGCTGAGAGTTTCAAACCTACCTAAAATGCAAAAGAGTAACAAAAAAACAGAGCAAAAAATAATGCTCTCATTAAAAATTCACAAAGGGCAATGTTTGGATATATGTCAAGAACATGCCTGGAAAGGATACTTTCCATGGCAGTGTATCACAGACTGCCAGACCTGGGAAATAAAAGCTGGCCAATGGGAAAATGAAGAAGAATGAGAGGGAACAAAATACAGGAGAGATGAACAAAACTGTGCAGCTGAGAGAAGACACAAAGTGGTGGAAATAACTTACTTGACCCACATCATTGCAGATAAACGGGTGGAAGAAAAAAACCTATTGCTCATTAACATACAGCAGCTGTCATACTGAAGCAAAGTTAAATACATCTTTGAGAAATTCAAGAGATAATTCACCCCTGTTGAAAGAAAATTACCCTGAAGATGTTTTTTGCATTCCTTTGCCTCCTTCCTAATTCAGGACATTTAACTTCTGCCTTTGTAGCATCGCTCAGCAGGGCACTGGTGAAGAGTTGCAAGAATGTGTCACTGGTACACAGCTCCTTGCAGCAGATGGCTTCCGACAGCAGCTTCGTTGGCTGAACTTTTCTCTCATTTTTTAAGAGAAAGCCTGTTGCTTGGTGCTTTGTGATCTGCATCCAAAGCTACTAAGCGACAGCAGGGATTCAGCTGCAGCTCCTACCATGCAGCGCTGTCTGCCTGGAATCTGTTTAATTTCCAGCAGCGTGAAAGAGGATTAAAAATGCATCACTTGATATTGAACACAGGAATTTGCAAACCTCATGTCATCCTATCACGTTATTCCAAACAGCTGAGCTGATAAGTTAGCATAAACTCTATTTTATTATTTCTCCAAAATGGGTAACCAGACTTGGTTTTTATGCACTCTGTTTTAATGCTTTTCCGCGCAGATGATCCTGTTTCTCCATATACAAGCTGGTTACTGAATATTGTTGAAACCAAACAACCACATCCCCTGCCCATGCCTTACAATGGAGGATGTTGGGCACCACTTGTGGACTACCTCCCAGAAACCATCACACCCCGGGGACCCCTTCATAGGTGAGCAGTTTCTCGTTCTGACATTTCAAACAGTGAGATTCTTCCTCTTACTGGCTGACCAACACCAATCCAACTGTCCCACCACTGAGAACATCTGAAAATCATACCTTCAGTTTCTCCTGATTTCCAGTACTAAAATCAACATGCAACGAAGGCTTGCAATTCTACCAGATTTCTACCAGAAAGCCTATTTACAATGTACGACACTACTTCTGATAAGAATCAGACTGAAAAAACAACTAAAACAGAAAAGGAAAATTTCTCTTTCCTAAGCCTCTGTGACTGTTATTCATAGCACGTTTTAGCCCTTGATCTTTTATTCTAACTAGGCTATGCATATTCTGAAATTCCTCTTTTACATAATGTGTATTTACAGTAATAGTGTTCTTTTCAGTAATGGGTACATACCTGCTTAATACTGTAACTAAGGTGCGTCAGCATTAATCATATTGAGAAGAAGTGCTACAAATTTGAAAATGTAGAGATTGTTTATTTCTTCAGAAATAGCCATCATGTTACTGTTTTCCCATCTGCAAGAGGTTTCAAACTGATACTGTGATTTAATTTCCAGGTGCAATATTGCTGTCATCTTCATGACTGAGATGGTAGTGGATCACAGTGTGAGAGAAGATTGGGCTCTTCACCTCCCTTTATTGCTACATGCTCTCTTTTTAGGTAGGACCAACAGAACAAGAAATAAAGCATAAATGTACTCCTGTCCTTTTAGTTTAGTTTTGCTGAAGCTGTAGAGTTGTGTTTCTTACATGTTTTTAATTATGATTTCCTAAAAAAAAAAAACAACAGCCTGAGGCAATTAGAGTCTGTGAATTAGTATCAAAACTTCGAAGCTTTTTAATATTTTGGCCAATTTCACCCAAATTTGAGAGGTGGGTAGAAATTTGACGATGAATGACTTCCTAAAATATCTCTAAAAAACCTGTAGCACCCCCCTGCGAGAAAGGCAGCCGAAATTCAGCCTTTGTACAGTCTGGTTTGTGACGGGCAGCTGGGCACTCAACACGTGCCTTAGACCTGGACTACACACACCAGTGCTGTCTCTTGCCTTTGCAAAAATATTGTGTAAGAGAGCCAAGATTGTACTGCAGAGATAGCGAAGGTAGATCACTGGAAAGCAAGTTTCATTAACTTCACTGCTAATGGAATGCTTTATCTTCAGTGTCTTCCCTTATATAGCTGAGCATAGAGGCACTGCTTTTTGCCCACTGCTGTCTCTTCTTCACTGTAACACAGTTCAACTGGAGGGTGATAGCTTCCTTATCCTACCACTTAACATTATGAAAAGTGAGTGGCCTAATTTTTTAGCACACAAGAATATTTAGCATTATAAAGCCATTCCCTAACTTGCATGGTTGATAAATACTAGTTTTCACAAATAAACACAGCCAGACACTTGTGAAATAAATTTATTATAACTGGAGATTGCAGCCCACTTCTCATTCAGTCACCGAAGTTACCACTAAGTCTCTTCACTGGCAAACAAAAAAGCAGACAAAAAAGATTAAATTGGGACATTACAACACAGTGGTAGAATATATGTGGTATACTTCAATATATAGTTGAAGAAAATACCTCATTCTCCTTTTCTGCTACTCTGTTACCAACTAGTCTGTTTGAAATTTTTTGGTGAAATGGGTTTTTAGGAAAATGCACACTCATCAAGTACTCAAGTTTTGTATATCAGTACATTGATTTCAACAAACTTGTAATGAAACACAAGAATAACAGCCAGGACTGTGTTGGATGGAGCTTCCGGGATCAGTTTCAAGACAACATTTCACTTATATGCTTCACTTAAATATATTTTGTGGCTGCCCATAACAATTTTTGACTTCTTGTTTATATTGTTGTGAACTTTCTAAGTGTAAGAGGGACCTGAAAGAGAACTGGATAAGTGTGTGAATCAAATCAATAACCGTCAACTGATCAAACAACGTCTTTAGTATGATTTGTAACAAGTGTGAGAAAACTGGTGCTTACAGTTAGAAATTCTCGCAAGAATAAATGAGTAACTTAGGAGTAGTATGCAGCAGGGTGGCCGCTTCAGTTAAGACAGCTTTAGGAGCCATCAGGGAGCCATGCAAATAAACATATGCAGAAACAGAGTTATGATATTAGTAATCCATTATAAAAATATCTTTACTGATTTGTTCATGCAATAATGTTTCAACATTACAGTATTTCATAAGAAATAAATGGAAATTTATGAATACCGTTTGAGACCGTCCCTTGGCTAAGAACTCTCAATTCTCAAATGTGAAATTAAAGCTAAATGTAGCTGGTAACTAAATGTATCTGGTTTGGTGGTGATGAGATCACAGCTTCCAGGCTTCAAGTTCAGTTTCTCTAGAGTTGCTATACCTCCTGTGGAGAATGTTTCTATATTTTGTGGTAGAAGTCTGTTGTGATGGTGTGAGGAAGTTACGCTACACGTTAGCCGAAGGTATGAATGTGATTGAAAATGAAGTATTTCTGTCCTGTTGGAATGTGAGCAGGCAGGTGCATCTGACCGAAAAGGAAACTTGAAACTGGTATGGTGGCTGGCTGGAGAGCCTGTATCCTTCCATTTATCGGAAGGAGTGAGAAAATACTAAAATGAAAGAATTTTGCAATGTATGTATTTAATAGGCTATTGGATGGTTTGTAGTACTGATAGTGAAGCAGAGAGCCAGACTGCTTGTGTGAACCTGCCTATCTCAGTAGCGCATGAAACTGCTGTTTAAAAACTCTTTTGCAATCAGTGTGAAATGAGTTGAGCGGCTAGACTCCTTTCCCATGGAAATGTGTCCATGTCACAGAAGTTTACCCTCTTGGGAACTCTTCCAAGTTAAAAGAATGGCCCAGCACTGGACCATTCTCACTTTGTAGTTGTCCTTCTCACTTTGTAGTTAGCATATCTATGTCAATATTTTCATACAGCCCTAGGATTTCAGTCACAAACTGCTAATACAGAATTTATTTTCAACTAAAATAACTTTTTATATCCTTTGCAGTGTATGTTAGAACAGGGTAGGATGGGTTCATTATGTCCTGGCAGGTGGAAGGAAATGGACAAAGTAGAATAGGAGCGGAAACCTGAAGAAGCTGAAAAGGAGGTGGGCAGGTTGGCCATGGTTCTTTTGGAGGAGGCTATGGGCAGGTGAGTAAGAGCAAGGATCACAGGAGATCCAAAGACCCGCCCATGGGAGCCAAAGACATGTTGTTCAGACTATGGCAGTATTTTTGCAGGCCAGACAAGAACCAGCGTGACTGGAGTATATTAGAAAACACCTGACTAGAAAGACCTACAGCCACTTAGAGTAATGAAGGAGCTGCTTTTTAGAGAGGAATATACCCTGAGAAGAGAGGAGCTGAAGAAGAAAACAATTCAATTTTTCATCACTGAAACTGCCTCTAAACAGAAGAAAGTATTTGTAAATATCCTGGAAGATACTGAAAGAGAATTGAAAAGAGATTACTACCACAGAGTGCAGTTTATTTTACAAACATTTGCCTCCTTTATATTTGTAATTTGTGATTTATTCAAGTTGTGTTAAAATCATACAAACAGTAGTAGTGCTAACCACATCAGAGTCTTTCAGTGCTAGACCTTCAGTTTCAGTTCAGCACCCTGAGCTAGTTGCTAATTTCTCATGCTACTCACTGGTAGCTGAAGTTCTTTTTCAAGGGATTTTGACTGTCAGTTCCTTTCTTAATAAATCAGTGTCTACCTCTTACAATTTGCACTCATTGTAAAACTGATGTCTATGCAAGAAAGCCAGATACTGAGTTAAGCAATGTAATTACAACCACTACCAAGAATTTCTTACCTTTAGAGGTTTTCCAGCCATGTCAAATTAACACTGCAGTGAGACAGAATGCATGAAGTTGTATTGCCACACATTGTTTTGTACCTCCTGTATGGGACCTCAGTCTGGAAACTAAATATACACATACATTTCAAGTAAAAACATTAGTAACTGTGTCCAGAAATACTGCATCTTTTGTTCGTTTGCACTGTTGCCATGAACTGCCTTGGAATTTTTGCTATTTCTGGAATGTGAACTTGTTTATTATTACTTCATATTCAGTGATTGCTGTAACCTTTTCTTTTAGGTCTTGACCATTACCGCCCTGAGGTCTTTGAACACAGTAAAAAGTTACTGCTTCACCTTTTGATTGCATTATCTTGCAATAGCAACTATCAAGCCATTGCATCAGTGCTTCTTCAGACCAGAGAGATGAATGAGACCAAGACTCTGACAGTACAACCAGCATACTTACCTGAACATCTTTATACAGGTAATAAAGCAAAAGAAGAAGAGAACATTGCATTATACTGTGAGGTTTTTGAAAGTAGAATGTCAAGGTTACTTTCCTAAAATACAACAATTTTAATAAATTAAAGTGGTAAAGTGCAAATATGAACACTTTCCATTAATATTAATTCCATGTGAACTACCGTAGAGATGCACCCAAATTATTTTTAGATAACTTTTCATGATAGTGAGAAAGATATCTGATGTAAGGCAAAATATATAATGTAGAATTTTAAACATTAATATAACTAATAACTTCCTAACTTCCCCCTCAGGGAGCCAGGACTGCTTTAAATGAGGGCAATCACTCCTCAACCTTCAAAAGAAATGAATAAATAATTCCAACACAGGAACAGCAGCAAGAATATGCAGCTCAGATTTTCCATTATTAAGTTAAATTTCACATGGTATACACCCTCCTTTATATCACAGATCATATACTTCGTTTCTGTTCTGAAATCTGTTTCTGCATTAGGAGGCTTACTTCAGACCTCTGCTGAGATGGGTGTTCTGTTAACTTTTAGCAATTTACCTGTTTTTAAGGGGTTGGCTGGGAACAGTTTGTAGAAAGCAGCTAGCTAGATTTACTATTGTCATGTAATATTACTAAAAGCAAGCATACTGTTGAGATTTGAAGGAATCACAGAACCCGTGTAGACTTATGGAGGTAGGATTAGTTGTCTGGGAGAGGATGAGGAACTTTACCATACAGTGAGAAGTGAAAAGGAGAGATAATTAAATCAGTGGCGTTTCTGTGGTTCCTTAGAAATATAACCACAAGTAATAAATAGTTTGGCTTTATAAAGAATATTACTTGATAACTGATTATTATTTTTTATGAGATACAAAAAATATTTTAAAGTAATGAGAAGAAGGGATATGTATTTCAGATCCATGAATTAATTTGGCCTTTCTAGGTTTCATTCTGAATAAACTCCGTGCAAAATTACCTCACATGTCAATTTTCCATCTTGAGTTGTGTAGATCTCTTTTTCAATGCATGTCCATGAATTATTAAATACAGAATAAAATTCTTACATTAAAATTATATTACTGCTTTTCTGCCAAAATGAAAAACTGTTTTCATTCCTGTCTCTGAAAAACATAATTGGTACCCTATGTCTGAACCTCTTAAGTCCAAGAAGTTATCAAAACTTTGTATTTGGATTGTTCTTTTATCACTCTTTTTATAAAGAGTGGGAGTGTGGGTGAATAGCTATAGCAAAGCAAAGAATCCTAATGGAAAATACTTCTGCTAAGGTTCATTCCACATAATGTCAGGCAACTAAATCAAGAGTCTCTTGACCTGCAATGGATTTTGTCAGTAGAGAGGCCACTCCTGCTCCCAGTCTTCTCTCAAGGCCAATTTTTCTGTTGTAGGTACAGCCTAAGATGACTAGCAGTCTAACCTTAAGAAAACAGGTCTTTTAGTTTCTAATTCCAGCTCTGAAGTTGTGTGGCAAGCTTTTGATCTAGCAGAACTCTTACTCAGATGCTTAACGTTAATGCTGAAAATATTTAGTATGAGTAGTCCAGTGTTTACAGTTACTAAAGGTGTTGAACAGAAGCCTTAAACATTTGTGTCTCCGTTTCCATTCCATTTGTAAAATTAGGACAACATAATTGTCCTAAAAATTCCACCCTGCAAAGGTTTTTTTCGTCATCAGACTAGCCCAGAAAAGTGAGCTGAACTTTGCATGCACTTAGCCAACTTCAAAATTCACTTTACAGAAAGACATTGTTCTGATTGTAAAATGCCATGAAACATTTATTTTTCAAGTACTGTAGCCCTCGTGCAGTAAAAAAAAAATCTTTGCTTTGGTATTTTTCATTTTATATTGGATTCTGCACATTTAGACACAGAGTACCGTTTTCACTCCCTTAATTGGCGTTTGAGAGTTGTTGTGTTCTGCAGGTTTTCCCCGTGTTTCCCACTAGAAAGTTTCTGTTGCTGACTCTGAAAGGAGCTGCTTAGCAGACACTTTCATCTGTAATGCTGGCCCAACAGTGCATTCCGTCTTTATCTCCTCCCTTTCTGCTGGCAGGTGGCTTTGACTTTCTGCGGGAATACCAGTCGTCTCCGGTGCCAGACTCCGGCTTGAGCTCCAGCTCCACCTCCTCCAGTATCAGTCTGGGAGGCAGCAGTGGAAATCTCCCACAGATTACACAAGAGGTTGAGGACATGGACACTGCTGCTGAAACAGATGAGAAAGCAAACAAATTAATTGAGTTTCTGACAACCAGGTAATGGAGATAAGCAGAGGATACTTGAAACACATACTTTCATGTCTTCTCTACAATTATCTGTAGCAACTTAAAAGACTCAAAGGAAAATGACCGAGCTTTTACAGTAATTACAGATTCCCATTCCTCTTTTATTGATACTTATAGAAGTAGGTAGGTACTTAAAAGCACTATAGTGTCAGGAACAATAGAAAAAAATCTTGCCTGACAGGAATAAAAAGTTTAATTGACTGATAGTATTATGTTCAACAATGAACTAATGGAAGAAAACAGTTCTATTATTGTACAATTAGATAGGAAGTGTGCAGGGCATAGTGAAAGGCCATGGTGAAACTAATACTAACTACCGACTACAGCCAGCAGATCCTAGGCCCAATGTTAAATTAAAAAACAGGAATTTGTTTATGCTGCTCTCTAAATGGTGTAACATATATTAAAAGAGAGGTTTTGTAAAATACAGCGTAGGAATATTTATTTACTTGTATTTTGCTCATAAAATTCTGTTCAGTTGCATGTTTTCCAGGCTATGACCCTGGAAATATCTCATTGCCTTTACAGTTTATATATTTTAACTGATTACATTTACTTCAGATAACTCAAAGAAATTTTGCACTTTGTTATGTATTTCTTTAAGGGCATTTGGTCCACTTTGGTGCCATGAAGATATCACACCCAAAAATCAGAACACCAAGAGTGCTGAACAGCTTACTAATTTTCTGCGTCATGTGGTATCTGTATTTAAAGATTCCAAGTCAGGTAGTAAATTTTTTTCCTTTCATAATTAAAAGAATATTCCCTCAAGGTCACACTGAATATTTATCCTGTGACTTAGTAGATCTGCTTATGCAGAAGGACGACATATTGTATGTCTTAACAAGGATGTATAAGATATGAAAGAATTGTTTTTAAAAAATCATGTTAGATTGGACTGAGGTTGAATGTTAAATCGAACATTTCTTCAAAGCTGTTGGTAGAAAGCCTTGTGATTGATAAAAGCTACCAGATAAAAGCTCCTCTATGTCCTATTGGTAAAATACATCACAGTTACTAAGTAAATGTACTTTGTTAAATTTCTTCTGGCAATTAAAGTTTACTTCTAATTTATTATGTTTTTAGAGCTTAGGAAATGTACTGATCGTATTTTGAAAACCACACAGTCAGTAATTAAATATCTTCCAAGATCAAAGCAGAATGCAGCATCAGTATTTATATTTAAGATCTTACCCAAAGCCTTCTGAAGCTAACAGAAAGACTCCTAATTCAGCTTGGCTTTAGGTTTGGGAGTGTTCAGAAGTTATTGTGTTGCAGCCAGCAAGTATAGTGGGTGGTTTGAAAGTTTGCTGAGGAACTGTAAAAAAATTTAAATCAGATGAAGAATTTCAGGTTTTTGCTGACAAACAATTGGAATTTTGGTTTTGCAGTTTATTTTCTTACATTCTGTGTGAAATACATGTAAACAGTGGGAAATTCTCCCAAACCCAGACATTTCTGCATCTCCATTTCTCACAGGGTTTGCAGGATACACTAGAGTGCATATCCTCCCCACAGAGTTGGTTCAGCCTGTTTATGACCCACAGTAAAGTCTGTCATTAAAAAAAAAATTTATATACTATTCTTTTGCTTAGGTTTTCATTTGGAGCAGCATCTGAGTGAAGTTGCTTTACAAACAGCTCTTTCAAGCTCTTCAAGACATTACGCAGGTCGCTCTTTCCAGATATTCAGGGCCCTAAAGCAGCCCCTTTCTGCACATGCATTGTCTGACCTCCTGTCAAGATTGGTGGAAGTTATTGGAGAGCATGGAGATGAGATTCAGGTATGCATGTGTACATAATGCTTCTTAATACTGTTGATTTAATGTATTCTTAATTTAAAATTACCATTTTAACAAAATGTTCTGGAGTCAAGTGATGCAAAACAGAATGTAGCCTTACAAAAGGTTACCTCTGAGTTTACTGAATCCATATGTACCTTTTCAAAGTCTTCATCAGGCTGTTACTATCTTATATAGCTCTAAAGAGAACAACTAGAAAACATCTAGTAAATGTAATTCGAAATCTTCGTGATGACCATTTTTTCCCTTTTCACATCATTAATTTGTGCTTAAGGAAACCATCATCCTATCTAGCAACGTGAAGTAGACACCACCTCATTTCTCAAATGTTAACGTATTTTGGAATAAAGAAATCCACACCATCCATAACAATACAAAACTTACACTGACCTAATTTGATCCAGTCCTCTCTTAGTGAACTATGATGTTCATTTGGTTTAGCTAAACAGGTTGTTCTCTCCTGAAATTTTACAGAGACTATTTATTGCGAGATTCAAGACTTAACAAAGATAACTACTAGCTCTTAATAAGAATTAGACTGACATCACCTCCATATTTTACTTGGGTAAGGAAACTGCCACAAGATGACAGTATGCCATTCCCAATCCCTTGATGGGATATGTACGCTTCTTGCATGCCTTCATAGATCATCCAGAGGCAGAAAATAAAAGACAAATGCAGTGACATTTGTAGTGACTGTTCAGGGCAGTGACATTGATGTGAATGTTGTTCTTTTTTCAGGAGAAATTACAGGTTTTCATTAGGTGCTTATTCCTTTTCTGAACTGAAGATTTTTAAACATTCACTGTTTTGAATGTCTTTGTTGAAATGGTTAACCTTGTGCATTGATAGGGGTATGTAATGGAGGCACTACTTACTTTGGAAGCTGCTGTGGATAATCTGTCTGACTGTTTGAAGAACAGTGATCTTTTGACGGTGTTATCACGGTAAGAGCCTGTTCTCCTAACTATATCTTTTTTTTTCAGTGTCTCATGATATTAAGTGTTCAGTTCTGCAGTCTGACAGCATAAAATTGTTTTGATAGGATTGAGCTCATTTGTAACCTTCAGAGAACTAGACTAAGGGCACATCTGAGCCAAATTTTGCAATAGTTGAAATAATGTTGGTAGAACTAATGGAACTTTACAATGCATTGTAAATTCTGCCTTGCTGCCTCTTGGCTATAACTTACTTTAACATCCTTTAAAAATATTGTATGTTTTTTCACCTTTGTACCATATACTTGAAAACATATCTGGGAAGAAACATGTTTTTTGGAATATTGGTTTCATACAACCTGTCATTCTCAGATGACGTATTCCCCAAGAAGTAAATGATCATGGTTTGTTCTCCTCAATAAAACTAGGGAGAATTTTGTCCCATGTGTACATAACCCATGGATTTTGCCAGATGTGTAGACCATCTTTGTGAAAACTCTTGGCCTTAAAGTAGACCTTTGTACATGGAGGGAAATTGCAGGCTCCTTCCGTAACACAGCTGTTGACAGTACTGAGGGAGATTAATGTCTACCTGTCTCCTGAGAGCAACAAGAGAATAGGGAATGTTGTTTGAAAAATGTCCGTAAGTTACCATGCTTTACATGCAGAACAAAAATACAAGGGCTATCATTTCTGAAGCTAGTAGATAGGGTGCTATGTATTATACTAAAGTGGGAGAACACAAATATTGCCTTGTGACAGAGTAGAGGTGTGGAAATACAGCTTCTACTTTCTAAACTAAGAGCTATTTATCCTTCTTTAGTGCACATTTCAGGAAAGAGCAAGATGGAGCAGAAAATAAGAAACAGTCCAGAAAGCAGTGGGATGCAATATTCTTTACCCTGACACTATTGATTCCATAAGATCCTCTTCAAATATTATAGACAGTAGGGACTCAGTATATGAGGTAGGAATGGGACCAGAGAGTCAGGAATTAGCTGTTCTCCAGAACAAATTTCCCTTGCATGTATCAACACAGCATGTTCATCTGTACAGATAATTGATAGGGATTGTCTGGATCATCACATGATAGTCTACGAGGAGGCATCAGTCACTGAAATTGAAACACCTCCGCTTTCTGTAAACCATCTTGAAGAGATCTTAGGATACAGGCAGGGGAGGGTGCAATGACAACAAGGTTTCTGAAGGACCTGTAGTAGGAAGAACCTAGGCAGCCACATAACAGGTGTCTTGAGGATAATGTGACGTATCTGTGATTCTGCTTAAGATACGCTGTTTTTTCTGCCCACAGTTCTCACATTAGCCAGTAAGCCACTGTGCATTTTGCCTGCCAGCTGTGCGAAGTTTGGGGTTTGCTCCACTGATGAGGGCATTTTAAAGACCAAAGTTGTTTTCAGTTCTACCACTGCCCCATTATATGGGCATTTCGACAAGTCAGTTCACAGCTCTGTATCTCTTATCCCCATGTTGTTCTTACCTATCTAGACTGTAGACTATCCTGCTCTGGTTTGGTGCGGTGCCACGTGAACCTCACTTCAGTCATGACTGTGGGCACTTCTGAAAAAAAAGACAGGCTGCAATAGACCATGTGGTGTTCTACTTTTCCTATTTAAATATTTATTTACAGTTTGATAAATATTTAACTTGCATTCAATATGTACAAGTTTCAAGCTGTGCATTCACACATTGCAATGTATGTTATATATTTTGGGTTCAGTTCATCTTCGCCAGATTTAACATCAAGCACCAAGCTGACTGCAAACCGGAAGAGCACAGGACAGCTGAATGTGAATCCTGCAAGTGGTAACCCAGCCACTGCTGAACGAAGCAGGCACCAGAGGAGCTTCTCTGTACCCAAAAAGTTTGGAGATGTGGACAAGTCCTCAGACCCACCACGCAGTGCCACACTAGACAGAATTCAGGCGTGCACACAACAAGGCCTGTCCTCTAAAACCAGAAGCTCATCTTCTCTAAAGGACAGTCTTACTGACCCATCTCATATTAACAATCCAACCAACCTACTGGCCACCATCTTCTGGGTTGCTGTGGCTTTGATGGAATCAGATTTTGAGTTTGAGTATCTAATGGCATTGCGGTTACTGAATAAACTTCTGGCTCATTTGCCACTAGATAAAGCTGAAAACCGGGAGAAGTTAGAGAAGTTGCAAGGGCAGCTGAAGTGGGCGGACTTCTCAGGGCTTCAGCAGCTACTCCTGAAAGGATTCACTTCCCTTACTACCACTGATCTCACACTACAGCTTTTTAGTTTGCTGACACCAGTATCTCGAATATCCATGGTGGATTCCTCTCAAGCTATAGGTAAATCCAGTATACTTCCTCTCTTTCAGTTTCCGTTGCTTTGACATTTGATGACAGAATTAGGCTATCTGCACAAAACCAAAAATGGCATTTTTTCTTTCTCTTCTAATATGGCATAATGTACTTTTGCTTTGAGTTGGGTGTGCTTTTTGGAAACTGCATAGTAATGTGACATGTTTCTGAAAAGTGAATCTATTGCACAATAAAGTTTTGGAGGAAAGCGGTCATGTATTATTTCACATTTCATTTCTAATGCTTAGCAGCATATAAAGTTTCTGACTGCTGACAAAATAAACATAGGTAAGGAGATACTGTGAAATTTTCTAGAACCTATTTTGGCTGGTTTTTCCACAGAATTATTTTCAGAATATCACAAATTATTTTATTTTAAATTAGCGCTTCATGGGATTTTTCCTAGAAATATAAATATTGAAAACTCTTGTACACTTTTTAGATAAACTGGAATAGCACATTAGTGAGTGAGGAAAGAGGCCTGGGTTATCAGGAAATAAGGTAACATTTTGAAATTCCCGATTATTTAGTGGATGTTGTGACCACTTCTTAATTATATTTCTTGAAGAGACCTTCTGTATTGTTCTGGATATTTACTCCTCTGTCTCAGTCAGAACACATATATTAAGACAATTGTGCAGGCTTCACAACTAGGTCATAACAAGCTTAGACACAGAGTAAGGGGATGAATGCCATCTCTTAAGCACCTGTGTGGTGCCTGTGTTCCGGACTTCGGTTGGGCAATTCACACATGGGCTGTGACAGTACCATCTGGAGGTATCTTTTTCTTTTCCCTGGGTATAAGGAAGCCTAGCGAAATTACGCTCCTAGCTTAGGCAACTTGTTTAATTGTGTAGAACGAGGGGGAATGAATGGTTAGCAAGATATTTTCATAGATAGATTCTTTCTTTTCAAAAAACAGATTGTGTCCAGATACAATTTTTTGACTTCTGAGCTCCCACCTGAACTGGAGCAGCTTTTGTTACAGCTCCCAGTTACAGTTGCTGTCTGTAGTTCATCAGTTACCTTGAGCTATGAGTTGGTGCAGAAGAGCTGAATCCCAGCTCCAGACAAAGCCCGTACGCTAATGACACAGCGGCTGGCATATGGCACAGGAGCCATCTCCTAGCTTCAAAACCACCATGAGAAGTCTCATCTGACCAGTTCTGTCAGAATTTTGATTCATTATTATTATTATTATTAACTTGAACAGTATAAAACAATGGAAGCTGTGCCTGGCAGCCTGACCAAAACAGTTGTTCATTTATCAGTACTCATTAAATTTGTTCTTGTGTTTTAGGAGCAGTAATGAAAATGCCACCAGTTAAGGCTGTCAATAAGCCCGTTAAGTGGAAAAGATAAACATACTCTCTAATAGGAATAAAATATACACTTCTGTGAGATGTTTTATCCTGTAAATACCTGTTTGTGCGATAGTGTTTGCAGAAATAGGTTCATGCTTTATAACAGTACTGTTGCCTAAATGATATACTGGATTTTCAAATTAAGGCCCCTTTAAGACAAATGTGGCATGGCTAGTGGCGTGAACAACTTGACAATCTCTGTGAGTTTACAGCTAATGTAATATTGAAACTGTGACCTCCCATGAAACACCAACTTGAAGATCACTGTGGCTTTTGCTGTCCAAAATACATATTTTATTCTGTATTTTCCTGTTCTAGGATTCCCACTGAATGTTTTGTGTCTTCTGCCCCATTTAATTCAGCATTTTGACAGCCCAAACCAGTTTTGTAAAGATATAGCCGAAAGGATTGCTCAGGTATCAAATTTATTTATTGTTTTGTCAGTTCTCAGACCCTGTAAATGCAGTTGCCTTGTTCTTAATGTGCTTTGTAATTTATATTTAATTAGGTTTGTTTGGAGGAGAAGAACCCCAAGCTATCAAATCTTGCACATGTCATGACCCTTTATAAAACACACAGCTATACAAGGGACTGTGCTACCTGGGTAAATGTGGTTTGCCGTTATCTTCATGAAGCATTTGCTGATACTACTCTGAGTATGGTTACGTATTTGGCTGAGGTAAGTTTTCAAAGATCTTTTACTGTTTTAACTCTTCTGTTGCCTAACAAACCAAAGAGCTGAATCTGCTGGCAGATTCCTGGGGGCTCTCTGTAGCTGTTACTTAGAATTAAGAGTAGAAAGCAGAAATTAACAGAAAGAAAGGGAATTACTATAAGAAATTAATACTGAACACTAAAACAAAAGACAGAAAAAGTCTGCAGGGCTGATACATCTTAAAGGCAGCTTCACTTATCAGCTGGTCAGATTTTCTCCACTGTGAAAGAGAGAGTAACTGGACAACATTTATTTAGATCCCACTGAGGAAAATAAAAGAAGGACTAATTCCAGAAGGGGTTTAGCAGCATAAATAAGGTATCATCTGCTATATAAGGATCTGGTTCTCAATACAAATTTGTATGCATTTCTCTAACACTGAATGGGATCATCTTGCTGCCCAGGTTTTCCCCTGTACTCACTTACTCTTAACATTTCTCATGCGTGGAGTATAGACCTCGTGCAGTGTTGTTACTGGGGATCCAAGGCTCAGTTCTGCTCTTTAGCTTAAGATCACTTGATCATCTGCCTCCTGTGTCAGATCAGTATCAGGGCACTATTTTCTTGTAGAGTTTTCAGATTTATCCCCTCACTTCTATGCTGTAGTGAGATGCTTTCAGTCTCCCCTCATACAGGGAGAAAGCAGTTCTGTATTTATGACATAAATTCACTTAGCTTCTTTAGAGCAGCTTTGTTTTTTGGAGCAGATTTGTTCTCCCCTCTGCCAAAGCATCTACAGAAACTCCACAGGCATCTCTGATACTGGCTATCCACAGATTTTCAAGAACCTAAGAGGCCAGGCTGTGGTCCCACACTCACTCAGACTTCAGAGCAAACTTGGCCCTGCTGCCTTAAGCTGCAGTTCCTCACTTTGCACAAGTAAACAATCCTATCAGGTCTTGACTGATGGTGAAAGCCATGGCTCTCCTGCTCCTGTAAGAGACTAAACCAGGACCCTGAGGTTTTTCAGTCTGTTTTCAAACTCAAAGACTCTGAAGAACTATTAGCTCTTCAAACACGACCACTCTGAATTCTCCAGAGTCAAGTGTCTCCTTCACAGCAGAAACTTGTATTCATAATAAACAAATGCTGTAAAAATTGAGGTTTAAACTCTTTCTCCTTTGCTTTCCCCTTTGAGCTTGCCCCTCTGTTTTCCCTTCAGTGCTCTACGTACAGTTACTAGTGCTGCAGCACCTCCACAAAGGCCATTGCACGTGATCTCGCTCCTCTCAAAACAGGCTTAGATGTGTATCTGGAGACTCTTTCTTTGCACTTCCCTCTTGCTATAGATTGGCATCAGGCTACTATATTAACAGCAAGTCAGGCAGGTTTTTGACCATAATTAAGGCACATTCCTCACATAGCACCATCATCACAGGATGACAGAGTAGTAAGGACAACTTCCTTTCTCTATTTACATTGACTGCAGCTCTGTTGAGTCATGTCTGGGAATATTTGTATGGGCATAGGGTAACTACCAGTCTGGAGGAGGAGCAAGAGACAAGAAACCATCTTGTTCAGCCTGCTGTGGCCATGAAAAAGATTTTTCCAGCATTCAGAATATGTTTCCTCTTTTCTTCTTAGTTAATCCCCAGACCAGGATAAACAATGTGCTCCTGTCTCCTATAAACTGACTGTGGGATATACTGTCAATAGGTAAAGCCAAATGGGTTAACAGCACACTGAGCAATCTGCAGTTGAATGTTATAGCCATTGGTGACAGAGCCTCGAACTTTAACAATCCTGGCTCAGTCCCCAGTGCTTGGGCCTGAGGGAAATTGTGAGACATGCAGTGCTTAAGAATAACAAAGGAAATCTGTGTTGCAGCAGTGACCCCTCCAAACACACAGGTATACCTTCAGAAGGGGACTTTCTACCACAAGTTACTAAGACTATGAGAACAAATGCTCTCAGCAGAAGGTAAAAGCTTCAATTACTGCCATTCAGACAAAAATTTGCATTTAACTTATTTGATGGCAGATAATTGCTTGTCAGCTAGGGGTATGATCCTGGCATAAAATAAGACATTTCAACTGTGCAAACCTTACAGTGACAAGCAGTGCTCCTTACTCAGTTTTACACATTACAGCTCCATCCATGAAAAATCATCATTTCTTCTAGAAAAATACTTGGGCATTTCAGTCTACAGATGAGGAAAAATCACTATTTAATAGTGCAGTAGAACTTTGAACCTCCACTACGAAAATCAGCATACAAACACTTTACTGAAAGTTTACTTTGATTTTATGTTAGATTTTTGCATATTAATTTTTAAAAATCAACCTTGTACCGTGAGAGCACAATCATTCTTGGAGCATATCTGAATTGAGATGGGTCACATGTTAAACTAGTGATTCATTAAGTCCAGGGTCATGCTTGGACTTAAATAGCTAATGCTATTAATACAGAAGGAACAAGAAACCACACAGTGGATAGTAATGTGCTCATGGTAGATGTTTCCTCCTCCTCCCTGTTAGATAGAGGATTGCTTGTGATAGAAGCATGAGCATTCGTAACCTGTTCAAAACCCAGGAATCACCAGAGATTAAAACATCTGTGTTGCAAGGGGAAACATATCCCAGATCAGGCATTATCCCACTAACGGCTTGCCTAGCAGACATGGCTTGTGAAATGCCTTCATTTCCTCAGTGGACACAGAAAATGTTTGCTTGCTTGACTGACATAGTCTAAGAGCTGAGCATCTTTTCTCACCTGCTGCCAGATTTGGAGGGGCAAAGGGAACTGTCTCCTGCAGTAGCGCCCCAGCAGCCACATCAACCAGCAGCAGCCAGCCCAGGCAAGGCAGCCCTTGGAAGAGGAGGCTCTGCTCTCCACTTAGTTCTAGGTTAGTTGCTGCTTCAGGAAAGGGACAAATGTTGCTAACAGAGTGTGGATCCCTAAGCCCAGATAAGACCTGGATAGTTACCACACACTAACAAGAGAGGAATCCACAGTTCTTCAAAACAGTTCATATGGACGAGAGTCAAAAAAAAAAAAAAAAAGACTGAGAACAGTTATGATTTCTGCTTACAAATACAGTGGAAACTCTTTGTCCTGGAACTCACTGATCCAAATGATGTGTTACCACAACTCTATCTTGCTGCTATTTTTGTTACTTCTGGCAGCAAAAGAATTCTTATTGTACTAAATGCATTTTAAAGTTGCTGTTCTTTTTTTAAATTGAAATACTCTTTCTTGTTACAAATTCATGATGTATTTAAGTACACATTTGGACTATCAACCACCACATATACTCATCTAAACAAGTGAAAACTGGCACAGTCCACAAATGTTTAGAGTTTAAGGGGCAAGAGCTGTTTAAGTCAAAGGATTCAATTTGTTGACAGCATATTTATACAAACTGGAATGGAAATTAGAAGCTTTCGGAGATAAAGTTCCTAGAACAGCTTTCTAACCAGCAATAGAGACAGAATTTCCGTTATTTCCCAAGAATTCTTTTTCCTGTCACAAAAGTGATTATCTGATGCAGTAGCCTCTCTCAGATAAAAAAAAAATTCTTTCTCTTATCCAGATAGTTTCTTCTAATCCTTTATTCCTACACTGAAATGGTATACCGGCTGATGCACTGGATCATATAAACTATTTACAAGGAAGGAATCAAACCTTCCATTGCAAGATCCTAATGGAAGGCAAGAAAAAGTCTATAACCCTGTTTTGAAGAAGAATTGCTAATAAAGAAGTTTTATCTCTCAGTAAAGGTATCCATGGGCTGAAGCTGGTTACCATGTAGTACCTTTAATTTAAAAATTCTTGCTGTCTTTTTGTAGAAGAATAAAGCATAGTGAGTTCCATCTATTGTGCTGTTAATGGAATTTGCCCACTTTGTTTTATGAATCACTGATTACTGCTCACTTTTACTGGTGAAAGATATCGGAAGATATTTAGCAAGATGAGATAGATATGTCCTAACTGATCGTTCCATTTTGGCTGGCATGAAGTTCTCATTCAATAAAAAGAGGAGTCTTGTCGTTCAGACCAGCAAGACATCTAATAAATTACTAGACTTCACTTGGATAACAGTTGAAATTTTTCTCTTGATGAAAGACATGAGGCAGCACAGAGTTTTTATAAATAAGTGTTTTCTAGATCCTAATCTCTAGTAACGAGTGTTAGAAGAAGTTTTTTGTCAGCCTGAATGGAAGGATAGAGTCTAGTCTTGAGCCTCTAGTAACCTCCAGCAATAACATTTGATTGCCTCTGAAATTTGTGGGGTGGGACAGGACCTGTCACCAATGAAAGAACGTGCTACCTTCCAGGAAATTTTCAGCTGAGGTATTCCACACACATGTGCAAACATAGCATATCTGTCTGTACGCCTCCTGAATTACTGTCATGTATATATACGAGCACAGTTGCATTTCCAAGGTTCATTATGGTATTCCGGGATCTACACTCAGGTGTTCCAAAATTCCAGGATTTAGATCAAGCCTTTTTTTGTATTAGCCTCTACAGTAAAAGAGCCCAGGGACTCCATCTCCTCCTTAACAGAAAATGTTTCCTTGGCAGTTACAGACAGTGAGCACTGGCAATGAAGTATATTTGGATAAATATATATTGATGTCTGAATAGTAGTAGTTTTGTTTCTTCAGCATGTTTTCTTTTTTCTCGCTGCCTTTCAGCAAAGGTAGAAATAAACAGATACTCCCCTGTTTTTGTTGGATGTGCTTCCCCAATAACGGTGTAAATTTTACCTGCCAGTTTACTCAACTGCTGAATGTGTTTTCTGGGTAAGTTAGGGGAGGCATATATAAAATGTATGTTTCATTATCAAAACAGGCTAGCATTTGGCTCCCAACTTAAAACTCTTTTTTATTTCGCACTTGTATCATCATCACTTGTAAAATGGCATTGCAAAATCAGTGAGTGAAGAGAGATTAACAGTACAAATGGTATTCATGAAACTAGTGGCTTTTTCCATAAAAAGAAATGTCTCAAAATTTAGTTATTTTCCCTTTTTTTTTTTAACAGCTACTAGAAAAGGGCCTTCCCAGTATGCAACTGTCCCTCTTACAGATGATCTACAGTCTTCTTAGTTATATGGACCTGTCAGCTATTCCTGTGAAACAATTTAACATGGAAGTGCTAAAAACCATTGAAAAATATGTACAGGTAAATACCGTATCTTCTTTATATTAACATAAGAACTTGGCAGTATTTGCTATCATAAGGTGATTTTCTTTGTAGGAATTTAAGACTAGATTAGCAGGGAGGACTGCGACTGCCCAGTGTGGTGTCTAGTTCATTAACATCCTGATGCCTAATAGACTGCACATCCCTAGATGCCCAGCTGTGGGTTCACTGTGTGGAAAGGGTTAGGCTGTAGCTACACTACATCGGGAGCAAGCTTAATACCAGGCAGAGCCTAACTGACTACTCTTTTTAATTATTAGCATGAGGGAGATGTGGCATAAGCACTTCCCTTCAGAGACTTCTGCACCTAGTTCTCGGCAAATGGAAAATACATATTTCTACTAGGAATTCACAACTGTAAAGAGCCTGTGTCAAGTCAACTTTTCTGTTAAATGTGAATTCTGCAATGGCCCTTATATTTATTCATACTGATTAAGGCATTCAGGGCATTCATAGGTAGGAGATTTTAAATCCTTTGCCAAGTTGGCCTTGCACTCAGGTCTCCCAGGTTGCAGGCCAGTTCCCTAACAATGACACCTTAGGCAAGTCTTGGTCTCTGCTGTTGGAATTATTCTGCAAGTGTGTACCTTGTCAGTGGCCAAGAGAGAGAAAGAATAGTAATATTCCAATTCCACATTTTTAGTATGTGGCAAAAAATAAGACTGTAAAATGTAAATAACCTTGAATGTGTGTGAATCTTTCTTTCCATTTGCTGATTAAATATACCTATTTCTAGAGCATTCACTGGAGAGAAGCCTTGAATATCCTGAAGTTGGTAGTTTCTCGTTCTGCCAGTTTAGTTTTACCATCCTATCAACACAGCGATCTTTCAAAAATGGAAATACATCGAGTGTGGAACAGTGCCTCCAAGGAGCTACCAGGAAAGACTTTAGAGTTTCATTTTGATATTTCAGAGGTACTACTTAAAACCTTACTTCTGTCATTTGGTAATCCTAAAACACATGTTGTAGCTCTTTAAGCAAACTGAAAAACTGGGAAAGAAAGGAAAATTACAAAACTGAAAGTCTCTTAAATTCTTCTCGATCCACAGTGACATATTTAATGACCCATACTGGAGGGCTCTTTCTGGATTTTCATTAGATTTTTTGGGGGAAGGAATTACTAATTGTGTTTATAATTTTCTGGTGGAAAAGCTATGTTACAATTATGTCAACTGTAATATATAAGTATACTATATGTATGAAATCCCCATCCAAACATTTTATACTTGGATGCCAATGTTCTCTGTAACTGTTAAACATAGAAGTATGTCCTTTAAGGGAGTACTTTCTGACTTCTGACTGAATTCTTTTACAGCAGTCTTTATCCTGCAAACCCTGTACACCTTTTAATTTTATAGAACTGAATGGTCCTGTTGACTTTAATGGGCAACTCACTTTATTTTTAATTATGAACCTGCATGATTTTGCAGCATTATAGACTTTTTCATATAGATAATAGTGAGACTTTGGGTTAAAAGGAAGTATGAATATAAAAAGGCATCTTGTACTATTTCTATAAAGAGTTTCTTCTTGTTGTTTCATGTAGGTATAGTTCTAGAAAATGCTGAGCATCTTATCATCAATCCAAGAAAGCATTTTGCTTTGTGTTGGAACAAGGCCAGAGTGCTCAGCACTCTTAGGAAAAACCCATTTAAAAATATGTGCAAGAAATGTGGATTTGAAATAAATTCCATAAGCTTTCTGGGTTTTTTGCTGCTTCTTATGTTAGAAACTAGTTTGACAGTTGCTTTTGAGTATTACCTATTCATGAGCATAAACACTAGCTACTAGGTATGGCAATAGTTACTGAGATGTTCACAGTGGAAAGTAACATACAATACCAAGTGACATGAAATTTGGTGCACTCCTTGTTTTACCCCTCTATATGATCTTCAGAGTAATCTTTTCCTGCAGCTGAAGTAATATGTCCCATTATAAGTTCACCCTGGAGCATAGTACTAGTGAATAATTACTCTCTATTTCAGACTCCAATTATTGGGAGACGGTATGATGAGCTGCAAAGTTCTTCTGGACGAGATGGTAAACCCAGGGCAATGGCTGTCACCCGAAGCACTTCTTCAACCTCATCAGGATCTAACTCCAATGTCCTTGTTCCTGTGAGCTGGAAGAGACCCCAGTACTCTCAGGTAAACTCCTTTGAAGTAGCCCTCTATTCATGAACAAATTGCACTCAGAGCAGCTGAATTAACACACACTAAGTTCTTCAATGCTTGTGGCCTCTGTCCCCTACACAATGCTCCTGGCCGGCTGGGGCAGTGGCAGCACAGCATCTGACTGACTGTGTCTGCTGAATGTGTATCTTGGACTCAGAAATGGACTGAGTTATGTCTCTCTTCTCTCCAGCCAGTGGGTTTCTTTCAACCTGTAGGAAATGCATCTCTTTAAGACCTCTAACTGTAGGTCAGATTTAGCTAAGAATGACAGGTGAGTTTAGATATTAGCAAGGAGAGCAGATGCACAACATGTGCAACTTTCTAAGTGTTGTTTTCATGGGAAATCAGGTAAAAAGAATTCCTTGGAACAATTTTCCTAAAAGTGATGTTTGATTACCTTACTGATTTTGGTTATCTGCCAGTTAAAATAAAACCATTTAGAATAAATGTATTCATTGCTTTTTTTTATAAATACAGCAGGTTATATAGCAGTGACTCAGGCCCAATTCTGCAAAAAATAATTACGCATGTGCTTAATTTTAAGCTTCTGAACTGTCCTTTTGAAGTGATGTGCACGATCCAGTGTTTCCTTATTATGCTTAATAGAATTAATAGGCTAATTGAAAAATAATAAACACCAAAATCATTAACAGCTATTTTTATGTTTTCTTGTATGCATAGTTTCTCTGAAAGCAACCCTTTGAGCACTTAGTGACTAATTCTTTGGTTGATTCCTCCTAATTAAAAGTTGTTAATGTATGTTTCTAGCCACCAGGAGAACGGGTGGTTAAAAAAATGCTCACTTGAGAAACGTCTTGTTTTCTAGAAAAGGACAAAGGAAAAGCTGGTGCATGTCCTTTCTCTATGTGGTCAGGAAGTTGGGCTGAGTAAAAACCCTTCAGTAAGTAGCCTTGTATTGACCATTTCTTTGTTTCATTGTGTCCTAAACTTTGAAAGTGAAGAACTTTGTTTCCCAGAGTTGCATAGTTTCATGTCACATTACTATCATTGTCATTTGTACTGGCCCACGCTGCATTTCTCAGCGTATAAACCAGTGAGTGAATGGCCCTCTCACTTAAAGACGATTTACTTACAGAGCTACATACGCTTTTGCTGTGAGAGATCAGTGATGCTACAGGTTTTACTTATGCCATCTCAGTGGGCAGAGAGTAATGACCTCTGGTATTACCAATCTAGAGCCTTTATAAAATAAAAAATTAAATTACAGAAATAAAACTGGCAGGGGGAGGGTGTCTGATTTTTCCATTAGATAGTAGTTCTGATGTTACTTTTTAAAAATTAATATTATCCAGTGCCAGGAAATGGGCAATAGATCATCCAGGGTAGGAAGCTCTTAAAATAGTTATTAAATATTTTCTACAGAGAAAGGAAAATTTCTGAATGTTTTTGAATATGTTGTATGTCACTTGTATTATGGTGAACAGGTCCTTCATTTCTGCAAGACAGGGACCGTTTAATTTTTGCAACTACATTGCAGATATAATTATTTTTAGTAGGAAAGGAAAAATAATAGCTTGTTGTGTTTTCTAATCTTGGCATATTTTTGAACATCGTTTTTAACTAGGGATTTTTTTTATGAACTTACTATCTCATCCCCTTGACAGTATTTTCTTTGCTAAGTTCTCTGAATTTTGTTCCTATAAATGTATACAAACATCCAGGCAACATCAATCTGCAGCCATTAGGAGGTAGCTGTAATATTCTTGGACGTGTTCCTGCAGTATGAAGTTGTTTCTTTGTACAAGTTTAATCTGAAGGCACCTGTCCAACATAAATAATAAAGAGTGTTCTAAAAATACTCAGTGAAGGAATTAGGTGTGTACTGGAAATACAGTCTTCTGAATAACCAATTACAGCTTTTAGGAAGAAACAACCAGAGGGAACAGTTTGTTACAAGAGAAATCCTTTGAATTGTAGGTAATTTTTTCTTCCTGTGGTGATTTGGATCTGATTGAGCACCAGACGAGCTTGGTGTCTTCAGAAGACGGAACAAGGGAGCAGGAGAACATGGATGATTCAAACAGTGAACAACAATTCAGAGTCTTTAGGGACTTTGATTTCCTAGATGTTGAGCTGGAAGATGGGGAGGTACAGTATATTTTCTCTAAAACAGCTTTTTTATTAAAGCAGTTTGATATTCTTTCTACTAAACACTATACTCTTTTTGTAACGTAAAACTTTAACTGTATAACTATAAACTTAGTTTTGAGTTCAAATTATTTGTAATGTTCACTTAGTGTTTATTTCAGTAGCGTAACAGTAAGAGGCTACCACACCCTTCCTTTCTGAATCTACTTTAGGAAACACTGCAAAACTGTTACTGGAAGATAAAGCCTCTGTTCTAGTACCTTTTCAGTGAATTTACTTTTAAGTTAATTTATTTTAAATACAATTTTTAAAGGTCTAAATTGTTAACAAAAATATATTTGCTGACTAAAAAAACATAAAATGAAATTGTTCCAAATCTGTTGGTTCATGAGTAACTCTCCAAAACATGAATTCAGGCCTTTGGGCTGTTGTTACTCCTGCAACTGCTGATGAAACCACTAAAGCTTAGAGAGATGTACCTTCCACTCTGCTTAGGTGTCTGTGATTCCATCATTTCGTGCAGGAGTTAAATAGAACCCTGAGGGCCCAGATCAAGTCTTGACAGGTGAAGCCTGTCAGCTCACCTTGAGCTGAAACTGCTGAAGGGAAGAAGTTGAAGAACTGCTGAATTTTGGGGGGCTACACCCTTTAGCCTTGCTTATATCAAACTTGGAGTATTTCTTTCTATTTGGGTGGGAAGGGCCAAAAATGAATATACATTGCCAAACAAGTCTAACAATTTTGTTGCTATTTAAAAGTTCAGAAACTGTTAGCTCTTTTGAAGTACTTAAGGTGCAGATGGTCAGCAAACCTAACAGTTTAATAAATTGTCTTGTCATAATCTGGACTCGATTTTAACATGAATTCTCTCAGGCATCGCTCTTAGCCCTGAGAAGAACATGTGTACACGAAGAAATAATCAGTTTTCTCCCTAACTGAATTACAGTAGTAAAATAATTTTAAGGTGAACAGACCCCTCAGGCGTGAACTCATGTACATCTGAATTTTAATTTTTTTTCCAATGAAGAGAGAGGATGAAGGAATGGAAAGAGATGTCACAGAGTCCTTATTTTCCAAGTTAGGAATCTCTATATCAAAATATCGTAATTTGGGCTCACAGCTGCTCATGACTTTGCTTTAAAAAAAAAAAAAAAAAGCTCTTGGCATCAATGGTTGAAAACACATTAGCCAAATATTATGAAGGAGCTTTAATGTTCCAAACAATGATAAATGATAAAACGGCAATGCTAGGTTGTTTGTCAAAAAGTATACTGGCTGCGATCATTTCTGGGTCTTAAATGCTTTCAAGATATTACAAGGGCTTGGGACTGCAATTTTGATAAATACCACATGATAGTTTTTTGTCCAGTGAAATTCAGGAATTTCTTCTTTCTCTTCACCATATACAGATTATATATAATTGTGCAGAACAATTCTTATCAAAATGAGTTTACCTTCATGGACTGTGACCCTGCAAAGATTTGTTTTATATGTGTGGCTAATTTCAAGACTGAGGCCTAAATTAATCAATATACTAATTGTCTTAAGTCGGTCGTGGAACAGATACTAAGCTTCTCTAGTTTTATGTGAAGTAAAATGAAAAATGTAGTCTTTTACTTAATACAGTTTTTAAATTGCCATGGATCTGAGACCTTGCATTCCAATGTTTAGTCCAGACTGACTTAGTACTGTTTTAAATAAATAGATACTTTAGCCAAATTCAAATCTGGTTTAAGAGGCTACATCTCTAATGACTGAGTTGAAACTGTGTCATTTATGTCAGGTCTGAATTTGATATATTCATAAACATGAATAAAACAATGCTAGAAAACTTAAGCTAGCAAGAGCACAAATAGTCTTTCCAAAAAAACCATATGATTTAAACAGGCCAGTGATGCTTGTATCATCCCCAGACCACAAGATGTACTTGTTTGAAATTTCATGAAGATGTGAAAGCAAGTAATGGTTATTTTCAAACTTAAAAGATAGGCTGAAGAATTGAAGTTTCTGTGATAATATTAGTTAAAATTGTAGGCAATGTTTGTCTATGATGTCTTTCATACAGTAATTTTACATAGATTCTTTCTATTTGTTTTTCTGTCTGTTATATCTGCTACCCAGGAACTTCAGGTAAGAATGCTACTTGAACTCAGATGTGCCAGTATATGTTATGCCTTCTTGCAAACTTGTATTATAGAATAACATCATAGTTTTGTTGTTGCCCTCCCCCTCTTCAGTGTGTCCGTGGGTGGGTGGGGGGGTGTGTGCTTGCACTTCTGACAGGTGCTTCATTTTTTGTCTTGTATTTGAAATATTTTGAAGTCATCTTCAAAAATTCTGCTTCATTTTAAGTTTGTTTTTGACATGTTCAACAGTCTTCACAAATTTTAAAGTATCTTAATTCTAGTATCAGCATTTTTCAAATTGAGCCATTTCTCCTTTTAGTATCTTTGTGCATAAATAATATGTAGAAACAAAAGAAGAACTTCATTATTTATAATGTAGTAAAGTTTGGTCCATTTGTTTCCATAGGCAAATTATATGTAATTTCCAACTTTTCAGTTGTGGTATATTGGCTCCTGCTAGCATCTTGCTAAAGCTGATACCTGAGACCTCTTCAGAAAGTTTACATCATTGCCTACCAGCCTGAATTTAACTGAATAAATTAATTAATTCATACAGCTTAATTTAATTCAGCTGTATACTCGTACCAACTTTGCAGGACTCATTTACCCTGTGAAGAAAACTGAAAAGGCACATCAGTGGTTGCCAGTTTGGGACCTAAACTTGCAGTTTATCAATGTATAGCGAGAACTGAAATGATAGAGAATTGTAGTGAGTTGTACAAATGATACAAAAATCAGCAACAATGGTATTTTGCATATTCGTTTCTGATAGTTTGTACATCAGTTATTATGCAAACACAACCCCCAAAAAATCTTCCTTTCAAAATGCCTGTGCTCTAAAAGGTACAAATATATGGAGATAGTGCCTTACTATGCAGGTCCACAACACTTTTGCCTATATCCTACAATATTTGTGCGAATCCATTAACTTTGCATAGTTTGTCAATACAGTAAGGTAAAAACTTGTGTGAAAGAAGTTTTGCATGATTCTTACCAGCTTTATGGAGGAGCTACGCTGCTCTCCCCCACATAGAGTTACTTCCCTTTTTACTGCCCTTTCTGTGTCTTTCCTTTGCCCTGGATTATCATAATGTTTAAAGGGGCTGCAATGGCACGTCCACTCCTTTACCAGAGGGTGGTGATTGTGGGAAGTCCTATGTGGTACCTGCTCACTGCGGGCCAGACACATTTATAATATGTGACTGTTTTCTTTTGAATTGGTGTTGGTTACTGGTGACGTTTCAAGATAGGAGATAGCTTTGCACCGGCTGTAGATAAAAATGAACAGCCTCTCAAATACATCTTCCCTCCTGCTTGTCAACTGTGAAAGAAAGATTGCTTAACAGACTATAAAAACAACTCCATCTTCGTAGACATGTGTTGACCTTTTGTTTAAATTCAGTCTGATTTTGGGTGCCCCTGTAGCAAGCTTATGCTATACTGTGTTTCATCTCTCTTACCTTTTTCCCTCACTTTTAATTCACTCCCCCTTCTAACTGCATGCCCTAGAAGTGTCCCTTTTCATTTCTCTTCCTTTTGCTGGCTTCCTTCTTTAAGACATTGCAGAATAAAACTGCAACGAGAAATATTCCCATAGAGATGGGCTGCAAAGTTTACTGATAGCTGTACTAGGCATCATGAGGATCAGGATGTGATGATGGTCATCTTTGCTTGCTTGCTTATTGATGTCATTTTGTCCTTTGTTAGTTCAGTAACTGATGTGTTTCTGGAGGATGTCTCATTGCTGCATGTGTCCTCCAGCCTTTGTGGGGGAGAATGGACAGCCAAAGAATTTGTTAAAATAAATAACTGGGAACAGAACAGTCATTTTTATGATTTAATGAGACCTAATTTCTTAAATCTTAGATGTGTTCTGTTCTCTTCCCGCACAAAACTACTGTATGATCCCAGTCCCAGGATGAAAAGACGGGGTTCTTCCAATAATGTGTCGGGCTTCATAACAATTTCATGTTCATTTGCTCTTGCATATAGTGCATTCCTTAGTTCTACATGTTCTTGTGGATTACAGTTCTTGCATTTCTGGATTGTCTTTTTCCTAAAAAATACTTATTTCTTTTTTCCTCGTATTTGTTCATGAACGGTGAGCCTAGTGTCATGAAACGGAACTTTCCCTCTTTCTAAACATATTCCATATCCATTGCATTAAAGGGCAATGATGCAAAATAAGATCTATTGTACAAGTTTGTTGATTGTTAAGGAGGTAAGATTGCAATTGAATTAATTGCACTTACACAGTTTGGTCCCCATTCAGTAAACGTCTGAGTAATCCTGAATGGGGATTACTCAAGTGTTTAAAATTACAAATCTGCTTAAGGGACCTTACTGAAGAGAGAACTCTTTCTCTATGATTGCACATAATTTTAATCTGCATAAGCCCAGGAGATACTCATAATCATTGATTTGATAATAATATTTACGATTTTTTTAGGCAGAACTATATTTTTGTCAAATTCATATTTAAAAGATCACTGTCAACTTGAATTTTCAGCAGTTGGTTTGCTTGTTTAAGAGTGTTGCATCTTACAGAGTCTTGTTTTAAACAGTCAGCCCTGAACCTTAAAAAGAAGCATTTTTCTCTATAAAATTCCTTCCCATATTAATGTAAGGCTGAGGGCTTTCACCTAGATGAAGTACCCAAAACTGCAGCTGGATACTTCTGGGTAGATCCTTCATGCTGTGTAAAGCTCCTTAGGCCTCTGCGGGTCCATGACAGGAGCAGTTGTGGACGTGCTCCTGCATTTGCTGGAGAGGAACCTGGCTAGACTCGAAGAAGGGAGCAAGGGAATTAGCACAATTAGGGAAAAGGGATACAGTCCACTGGAAAATACATAAAGTAAACAAATGGAAAAATGGTGGAAAACTAATTGTCATTTTTATACATGAGAGAAATTAAGTGATCTTTGTATCAGTTCACCAGCCTAACAAATAGTTATGCAATTTGCTTAATGCACTAGGCTTTATGTAGCTGTGCGTGGGATCAGAACTGAAAGTCAATGATGTAAAATGTTTGGTCCATTTGAATGTGTCCTTTTTAAAACGTGAAATTTTAGGCAATGCTAATCAGGTTATTCTCAAATTATAGTTTCAAATAATTCAAATAAATTCAAGTTACAAAAATAAGCAATGGGCCTAGAATAAAAGTTTTAAAAGGTGTGCTGCTTTAGCTATTACATTTTGTGTGTAAATGAAGGGTTCATTCAAATCTACTCATCATTGTGGTTATGTATATAATGCAAAGAATCTAAAATCTTTAACATATGTTTCGCAATTGAACCATTGCTATGAACTGTGCTCCTAATATTTTTAAACATCATGGACAAATCCTTTAAAATTGCTTCCAAACTTTTCTTTTGCCTGTCATTGCTCTACTGGTATTGAGGTGTGTGATTATGTGGACTTATAAAAAAGAATTCTTAAATCAGCAAATGCATGAAAAACATCTAATACTGAAAAGAATGAATCTTCATTTAACTGTCATTTCCATGCTTCCGCTCTTATCTCCAGGTGAAGTGCTGGAAAATTATAAATGCCACTGTTACATTATTGCTTAACAAAATAATGTTTATATCAAGTTTGTATTATATTTTTACGTAAAAATATTTCTTGAGCTAACTTTAATCTAATGATTAGTGGTTTGTATATGATGAGTTTCAAATCAAGGAAGCTGACCCTATATCTGATTTCAGGGTGAGAGCATGGACAACTTCAACTGGGGAGTACGCAGACGGTCCCTGGACAGCCTGGACAAGTGTGACATGCAGCTGCTGGAAGAGAGCCAGCTCTCAGGGAGCACGCCCAGCCTGAACAAAATGAACCATGAGGACTCTGATGAGTCATCAGAGGAGGAGGACCTGACCACCAGCCAAATCTTGGAGAACTCAGACCTAGTAAGTTGTAAACTTGCAATTTAAGAATAGATAGGGTTTTGTTTTTAAATAAGCTGGGCTTTTAGTTTCCTCTCGCCCAGGTGCAATCTAATCAGCTGAAATTGGGGGGTGGCATTCAATGCGGTGTTTTGTCGCTGCTTGATTTTCCCTTATTTGCAAATGTAAACAGGAATTTTAAAGCGAAGTTTGAAACACAAGAAGCATCAGATATGATCATTTGCCCTTTTTTCCGCAAATTACTATGTGACAATTTTGCACAAATGGCCAGTAGTTAATCTTTCTGATGCATCTAATACTTAAAGAAATAGGACAAGACTCCAGTTTGGTAAACTGTGTCAGGTTTTCATTGTTCACTTCTGGGATGTTTGCATACAATTTTTATGATAGAAGCATTGAAAGGGTTATAATATGCCTGTATGTACAAACTAAGAAAGCCACCGTAGCTGCCCTTTAAGACAATGTCTGCTTTGCATGTTCATAAAAGCAGTGTGTGGTAGGGTAGCTGTATACCCAGTTCTTCTGTGCTTTTGTTGTCTTTTAAACAGATTATTTCATCTGAGGATACAAATCATATTGATTCACTGTCTACATCATGTGACACAACCTCAGCAGACCCTCATCATTTTAATATAGGAACGTCTAGCTTTGATGTGTCTTTACCTGATATGAATAATCTCCAAGTATCTGAAGGATCCAAGGTGAATACATTTTTACTTTCAACTGCAGAGTATTTTATATAACACTTCTACAGGTTTATTTTACTTACACTTTTGTGAAGAGTTTGATATGTGGAAGCACGTACACTCTGACTTTCTGTATAAAATGGCATAGTACAATACATTCATATGCACTTCCATACCCTTTCCTTTCTACTTGTACTTCCTTTATTAAAAGATTTTATTTATTGTTTCTTAAGTATATTGCACTGCATATGCACTGAGATACTACAAGCTCATTGGAAGAAAAATTCATGAACAGGTTACAAGTTACAACCCTAAGGGAATACTCTTTTGTTCTTCATGCTGATTTAAAAGACCAATATGCCAACTCATGTGGTGGGTGTAATGCGTGTATTCTCTGAGATTTTTTTGTATGTGGGAACCTATTGTACAGTTGCGTGCACTGGATTCAGTTCTTGCCTTTTGGCAGACACTCAGAAATTTTAAATTCATGACCACAAGATTAAGCCATCTGGGGTGGGGGGAGGCAAGATTTGCAAGGATACAACCACCACGTTCAGCCCAGTTTATTTCAGACAATTGTATCAGAAGATTAATATAATGTAAGGTTGGTAAATAATTATCAATGTGGGGACAGTTTCTTTAATTTTCTGTTTAATAATATTTACTTGTGGGAGATCAGGTGAACGTACTCCTCTCACTGTCTCTCCAGAAATATAATTGGGGGTGAGGTGGGGTGGGTCAGTGGCTTTATGACACTGTTGCCTTACCAGTACAGCTTTCTCTGTCATGTCTGAATTGGGTGGCTTCTGCAGACTGGGGCAGGGGAAGAATATAGTTGTCTTGTGTAATCATCAGCTTTCATTCCAGTTCTTGCCGTTGGTCCCCTCCAAATGCAGCCACACAAAAAACTGATACAGTACTGCTAGCACTGCATATAACAGAAGTACTGGAAACGTCTAGTGAAGAGGTCATAAAAAAGGAGTTTGGAATTGTGCTGAATATTGAACGAATTGTTTGTGTCAGAAACCTCCCCAGGAAGAAGAAAGGACAGGAGGAGGGAAATGTGGTTAAGGATAGGAAAGGAGGGGAACCTCTCAAAATAATAGTTGTGGAAAAGATAAACTTATTATCATTTGTCAAAACAACTGTTGATAGACGAGTTACCACATAACAGCTATAAGCAGCAGAAGTTGGCAGAATTTCAGTTCAGGAAGCTGCAGTCAGAACAGATACTTTTGCTGGTGGTGACTGTGGCTGATCGCATGCTCGCAGCTGCAGTAGCTATTGGTATGTACATTAAGAATTGCAAATCAGAATTCATGAGTTTCATATATACCTGGGGTTTTAGAATCTTTACTGTGAAAATTTCTTTAAAGTCCCAGTACCCATGCAGTGTTCATCAAAAAATGAAAAGCTTTGGAAAAAGTAAATAAGTGAAGAATGTAAAATCACAGCAGTTTCTTGTGGGTTTGACAGGCAAATTCAGCTAGTCCTGACACAGGTTTGATATTGGTGAAATACATAACCCAAGTTGACAGGGATTTGCCAATGTTACAACGATGTTTGAATTGATAACTTTACACATAATGCTTTCTTAGTGGTTTTTGCCTCAAAGATATTTTCTTCTAGTATGCATACTTCTGTATTTTTACTCAAAACAAATTGGAGTCAGTATAAACAAAGTTAAAATGCCTGGGTTTATATTTATTTTAAGGAAGAAGTAATCCAATTTTTAGTCAGAAAACTTGAAATTTGCACCTAAATAATTTTTACTTAATTTGATAACACAAAATCTGAGCTCTTTCCTGTTTCTCTTTTCCTCTGACTTCTTATTTTCAGAGAGCTGATGGTATGTCAGCAATGCAGAAGAAATTTTTGTTACTTTTTTAGTGCTGTACAAAAATGTTTAGTTGTGCATCATAAGCAAAAACAAAAATATTACCTCAACTTTTAAATAGATGCAGTAAATGAGAGCAACAGGCTGATTAAGTAGGCCTTTTCTCAAATGTTTCACTGCCAAAATCCAGGTATTATTGTTAACGGCACAAAATTACTTAAACTTATTTTCTATTAAAGATAGTGATCACAATAATTAAGATAGTATTTAGAAGGGATTAGAAGGCAGTGATGGATAATGCTACGAGGGATACACAGATTCAGATGATGCTATTTTATATTTTTTTCAAATTATCTAAACTCACTGATTTCTGGAAGTGTACTCCAATCCTGCATGAATATTCGGAGTCCACTTTTTTATTTTGCTTTTTAGACATCGTATTGGACTCCAGTGGATGGGAGGTGTTTGCTTCCTCTTTCTTCCTCCCTTACCCTATCCCATCAAAATGTGTTTTCCTCATACAAACACTGTCATTGCAGTGAACAAACCAATGGTTCTTTCAAGCTAATATTTCATATTTGAAAGCGGTTAATGCTAACTACTTCTTGAAGAAGCATGAAACATTTACGCTTCTTGCCAACTGCTCTGGTTCCTATTCTGGTAATTCAGCCGTATAGCTTTCAACTCTCTTTTCAAGATGGTTTGTGCTCTGATTCATTTCATCCACCCTGGACTCAGAAATATTCCTGTCCCTTTCGCTTTGAAAACAAAACAAACCAAAAAACCTTTCTCCTACTTAATTTCTGATCCTGTCCTTTCTGATGTAAGTCTTGTTTAATTTTTAGAAATGCAAATCCCCAGAATTTATCTGTAGGATCCAAGCAGGTCTGGTAACCTGCAGAGGGCCACTTTTCTCTTTTAATTCCACTTGCCATGGATTTCCCTCCCTACCAGCTCCCAACACATGTATGTACATGCACATATGCATATGTGCACAAACACACACCTTATGAGATACCCCAAACAGAAAAGATAAAGAGTTTGAGCTACCCACTGCAGTCATCCCTACAGGAACTGCTTTGCAGGATGCTATGGATGATGCAGACAAAAGCCAAAAGATCAAAACTGAAACAAAATTTGTTCAGACTAAAAATGCAAGAGAAATTGGAGAGTTTCAAAAAGAAATCAAGATCTTTAGGTGCTACTGGATGAAAAAGGAAGGAAATGATAGAAGCATAATCCTTTTAATGACCTGTAGAATGCTTTGGATTCCTCTTAAATGGAAGTTATTATATAAATGACATGCTAAAAATAATTCTCAATTCTAAACACGCATATAGTCTTCCAGACAGTGATTGTTTTCAATATATTTTGAGAGGCTTTAATACACTCTTGGACACTATAAAGTGATAAGTGACAAGGGCAGCCTGACAGTAACAAGAACCCTATTGTTTTTCCTGAAAAAATACTTCCCTGCCATGTCGCCAAATGCATTGAAATCTGAAATTCTTTGCTAGACAAATTAAGTTGAAGAAACGCCTTAAAAATAATATTGATCCAAGACATCAAGTTAAGCAAATACAGTATTTTTGAAGAAGCATAACTTGATTCATGTCATTTATAATCTGTGGCTTTATACCTGTGCAATTTAACATGTTGTCAGGTGGGTTTTTTCATTAAATGCTTTCTATTTATTAGTGGAATTAACTTATTAATTTGCTGTTTTCTAAGACATCATCATTCACTCCCCTAGGTTGAAGCTGTACATGAAGAACCAGATACAGCAGTCCATGAAGATGACCTTTCGGGGTCTACAAATGAACTCCCTGGAGCATTTGAATGCAGTGATAGCCTTAGTCTGGATATGACAGAGACTGAAGAGAAAGTTGACAGGCTGGAACAATTTGCTCTTGCTAGGTACTTGTGTATGCTATTACTCATAAAAGTTCTTTTACACTGTACAACAAAGTGGTAACAAGGTGTTAGTTAATGGAATGGCTGTTTCGGCCACAGGAGTTACAAAATTCTCATGAGTTTAGAGCAGTGAGAAGACAATGCCCTAATTACCTGCATAATTATCGCACAACTCACAAAAACCCTAAGATTTTCCTTCTAGGAAAAACAAGTTATGATTTGTTCATACATCTATGCAGTTAGTCATTATATATGTAATATATTTAATGAAAAGAAAAAAAAGGATTTTTAAAGATTCGCAGTAATGGAAATACTGCTTGGTTAGCTGTTCAACAGATCAGCCATGTATTCATCCATCTGATTTCTTATGGGTCATAAGGAAGTCATAATATTGTCAAAGATCCCATCTGCATACTCTTGCGGCTGCCGATAAGAGTGGCTGGACCCCAGTATATGTTGCAACAGAGCACCAAGATTTTTCCATGCCTTATGGAGCTCTTTCAGATTTTGAATGCTGAGTTAGACTGCAATTAGCCCGTATTTGTGGAAAGGAAAGGAAAGGAATGAGGATATATAAAGAAGCCCTCTCTCTGTCTGTGTGCCACATGTTTCAGAATCACAGTTCCTGTTCTTGGGAGCCATAGGAAGTATTTCTCCATCCCAAAGGATAATATACAAGATCAAGTGGCTTAGTACCCTTTAAAAATGGTAGTCAGCCTGTTTTGCTGACCATGAGTGCCAAAATAACGCTCTGTCCTAGGAACAGTGTGGAGAAGGGATGTATCTTCTCCAATTCATTACATTGGGGGGAAACCAAACAGGTCAGTATATATAATGTTTGTACAGGCTGAGATTATTTTCAGTACTTACTATTATAACCAAGTTTTCCTAGAAGAGGAGTTTTTCTTCACGGGTTCTATCCTCCTTCTTCCTACAAACAATGGTACGATAAAACAATTCAGGTATTCTGGAATGGAGGAAGATAGATGATAATGGCCTGAAGACAGGGATTTGGATTTGGAGGAATCCAAATTTTCTCACTGTAGCCAATATCTTGCCAGCTTCAAAAGGAATTTGAAAGTTCATGAATATTTTTAGAAAGGTGCTGTAATTGGTCCTGTGATTATAACTCTCTGTTATAGTGTATTTTATCTGCCATCTTCTTGGTATTCTCCTTTCATTAAGTTGGTTTTTTTTTTTCCTTCAGCTTTGGAGATGTTGATCGAAATGCCTCGCCTCCTCCCTCACCATTTTTTTCTGCCATCCTTGCTGCATTTCAGCCAGCAGCATGTGATGATGCAGAAGAAGCCTGGCGTAGTCATATCAACCAGCTCATGTGCGACTCTGATGGTTCCTGTGCAGTTTATACATTTCATGTGTTCTCTTCCCTGTTTAAGGTGAGAAAATAAGTTTAAGATACAAAATCAAAATGTTTCGATTGTGTGTGGCTATTAGGATGGTTCTTGATAGTAGTACTGGTAATGAACTACTAGGTATATAACCGTTGTAATTTTGCATGCTGCAGAATTGTCATGGTAGATTTTCATGCAGAACTGTCTTCTAGGACCAGTTTTGTCATAAAAATAGTATGTATCTCATACTTGCAGGTTTGGAGATAACATTATAAAACATGGATCCACTTTAAAGAGTATTTTCTTCAGTACTTTACAAACAGCCTGAAACAATAACTGCAAGAGACAGGAAATAGCTTCTTCATCTCAAACTATTGTTAATCTGTTCTTTCATCTCAAACTGTTGAAACCTGACCATGCCCATGTAAATGTCAACATTATTAAATATTCTGTACCTAATCATCTGATTAGAAATACCCAGCTACCATCATGTAACATAAATTCCAGAGATTGAGTCTGAAGACTAGAAATACATTTCTCCTTTCTGAAACTGTGTGCTCACAAAGATAAACATCTTACAAAAAGATAAGAAAAAAAAAGGAGTGAAATGTACAAGCTGTTCTAAGGAATGACTGTCTGGTTTTACCTGTAATTAGTTTTAAAACCTTTTTTAATTGTTTCTCCTGCTTTATATAAGGCAGCTGCAGGTTGTTTAGCATGCTGCAGCAGTGTACACAGCAGCCAGGTGACTTCATGCAGAGTTTTAAGTACCCATTATCTCAGAATACACAATTTTTTATTAGCAATGGGTACCCCGCTAATAAATATACAATCTCAAGATCTTTTCGTATCTTTAAGACTATCATTATAAGAAAGAAGCTTCATACAGTAAGAATCTCTTCTCCATCCTGTTTCCTCTATGCTTCACCGGAGTTAACTGCATGTCTTCTCTAGCTGCACACTGTGTCCTCCTTTAAATGTTACACCGCTGTAAATATGGGTGCCTTATAGGCATTCTTTTAAACACTGATAAATAACCATTTGGAAGGAAAAAAACAGCGCTGACTTGAGTGCATGACAGTTCAACTTTGAAAATTAGTCCTGTGTTTCTTCATGATGTGTATTTCAGCTTTTTTGCTATTATGTCATTCCTAGAGGTTAATAGCCCTGTTCAAGTGTTCTGAGAGTTATTTGTCCTTTTTGTTCTTTTTGAAGAGGTGAAAAGGAACCGATGTCACACTTCTGCAAACTAAATAAATAATACTGTGTAATGCAAGACCTAAACATTACCTGTAAAGTACCTGCTTATCTCCAAATCCTGGCATGCACACACTACATTTGCTGTTGTGCTTGCCCTGTATTCAAAAGATAGCCTACTCATTTTCTTCAGTTGACACTGGAGGAGAAAAATACAATAATGATTTGAAAAAATTTTCAATAACAGCAAAACCTGAATAACAGTAATAAAAAAAAAAAACCAAGGTGTTAATAGTATCAACAAACAAGAATTTTCTAGCTGGAGTCACAGCCATATTTTTAGTTTATAAAATTGCTTTGTTCCTCTCTTCAGGGTTAAAACATAGGAGTATTATTTTCCCAGATTTTTTTCATAAGATCCCAGCTTGTCTGGAATTGTATTGTGTTTACACCGTCAAACTTTGCTACTCATCCGCTAACTTAAAAGACTTTTGACCCTCACCAACAGGAAGTTTCGGAAACAAGTCCAGTATGTGCTAGGCTTGCAACACAAAGTACTGCCAAAATATTTAACTGTGAAGCAAAATCCTTGTTTGGAGGAGCCTGTCAGCTAAATAATTGGTGAAGTGAAAGAAGTGCATTTTCCAGGGCACCTACATTTCAGTCTGCATCAAGTTAATGGTATCTTGGATGTTTGCCCACAACACGCTAAACTTGTTTAAAATTCCTGAAATTATTGAAGTACTTTTCCTGTAAACGACTCATAGCTCAGCAAGCTCTGGATTATCTTTACGGTTGCCTCTTTGTATTCCGTCAAATCAAATGTCTTCCAGCAGACCAGCCAGTTCCAAGACAAGTAGATTTGAGAGCTAGCAAGTAGTTTCCACAACCGAGCCCTTTTTTTACGAAAAGTCCTCTTCCCAGAAGAGGAAACCTGAGGTTAAGAAGAAAACGTTCTGAGAATACTTTGTTATTATTTACATTGACACAAAGCACACCGACTATATGCAGGCATATACCTAGTCATATTATGCTGGCGATTGGCATTATTCATAGTAGTCCCATTTCACAAAATATATTCTGTGTTCAGACCTTGCTTGAAAGATTTCAGCCACTGCAATCTGCACCCAGAAGGACATAGCTGAGATGATAACTTATTATAGAACTAATAGTCCATGTAATTGCAAAATAAATACATTTAGTGAAGAACTATGCATAGGTACCAAAGTACAGTCTCTCGCTGTTTCACATTTTAATACTTGAAAACCCTATTCAAGACTGTTATCTTCTTAGCTGTAGATTGATTGTTGCTTTTATGAATATCTGAAAAGGAAAGCAGTAAAGGAAGAATATGTTTTCTTGAATCTAAACAGTAGACTGCTCAGCTTTTTATGAAGCCATGCCTGAAATGCTTTGAGGAAGTTATTTTCATAAAATAAACTAGAACTGTTAAAATACATGAGTAGATGTGTGCTGGAAGGGACCTGAAAAATTCATGTTTCTTATCTTGCCCAGTACAGGATCAGCTATAACTTTCATTCGGTCAAATGTTTTTTAACTTTTTTCTCTAGACTGTTCTTAACCTTTAGGCTAAGGTGGAACTTCACAACATTGTTCCTAGGCAATATAGTCCAATGCTTAACTCTCTTTATCGTTTGAAAACTTCTCTTCCTGTGTTTTATGCCCATGGCTTCTTGCTTTATACGCAGTGGTACTCGTCTTTGCAGTTGCTGCTTATATTTGAAGACCATTACCATGACATCACCTACCCCAAACTTCTCTTATTTAACCTCAGTTCTTTCAACCTTCCCCATAAGTCACATTTTCTAAACTTCTTACTGTTGCTATGGGCTCTCTTCAGTTAGTCTATGTATTACTTGAAAAGCAAGAGCAGGTTCTGTACTTCAGCCTATGTTCTTATCAGCACTGACAAGAAGAGGTTTACTTGTTTTATAGAAGGTATTCCTGTTTAAAAACTCTCTGCTAACTTCTGTACAGTAGGATACAGTTAATTATTTTTCCACTTGTAACCCAATCTAGTACGCAGATCTTGTTCTGCAAAATTTTGTCTTCCTGATTATTCTCCATCCTGCATGTGCTCTGTGGATTGTTTCATCCTAGGTGTACAACCTTGTCCTTCTTTCTTTTCCCTGCACCACTTCTCCAGTTTATCGAGATCAGTCGGAATTCTAATCCTGGCTTCCAAGGAGCTTACAGCCCCTGCAGCTCAATCATCCATGCATTTAATAAGCTTGTAGCATATTCCATTATTCAGTGTTTTCATTAATTACTTACTTAGTGCCTGAGACAGTCCCCAGTGGAATCCTACTCAATTTATCTTTCCAATTGGACAGTGTGCTGCTGATAATTAACTTCTGAATATGGTTTTGCACACCTACTTACCTCTAGACTGGGTTTCTCTGCCTTACTTCTAAGATAGTAAATGCGTTAATATATAACATATCAATTGCTTCTCCTCCTAATAGAAAATTTTAGCCTTTCATGAAATTAAATAGTTTGATGTGATTTGTTCTGACCAAATCTGTACTGCCTATTATTCATCTCTCACATGTTCCCCCATTTCCCAAACTTTGTGTTTAATTCTTTTGCTCTTGTTTTTTTTTGACATAAGCACTTTCCTCAAGTTTTTTACAATACCCTGTGTTCTGTGAGTTCTCAAAGATAGTTATTATGGCTCCTAGACCTCTTTAGCCAGTATTATAACTATCATAGCATGAATTTCCCTAACCTACAAAGATGTAAAAATATCCAAGCCCTTACTAGCAAGATCTGTTCTCACCTGGGTTTTCATAGATGTCTCATTGTTACCTGTACACAGATGCCCTTTCTGAGAGCAATAAGGTAAAAGAAGGCATTAAACACATCAGTCTTCTCAGTAGCATCTGTTAGCTATTTCTCTCCATTGGCCTTCCTCTTAATTATTTCTAGTTTACTTCTTGACATTCACTCTTTCTTTTACTAGTTTATTTGGCATCTCCTTCTCTGATTGTTGTACCTACATTGCCATGCTATGTTTGGTACCCAAGTTAGTAATTTAACACAGTTTCACTTTCTGTTCTTCTTTTTTGCATGAGTATTTGCCTGAGTGAAATATTTGTGGTTTAGCCAGATGTATGTCTTAATATATTTTCTATCTTTCAGTGGTGTAGAATGTGCTTCTGCCCTCTTTTTTTTTATAAAGGAATGGCTACCTCTCATTATCTCCTTTCCCCATGAAGTTATTTCTAATGGGCTCCTTCCTGCAAATTCTGAATGCATTGAAGTCGGTTGTATTATTTCTGTAATCTGTCTCCTTCACTGCCTCAGATTCATAAACTCAGTCACTCTTCCCCAGGAGGGCATTGCATCACCTAAACAGGTTACCCAGAGAGCCTGAGGAAGCTCTGACCTTGGAGCTTTGAAGACTCAGCTAGAAAAAAACATGGCTGACTTGATCTAGTGTTGGGAATAGTCCCACTCTGAGTTGAAGGTTGGATCAGATGTTCTCCAGAGGTCCCTTTCAACCAACATTTCTTGGATTCTGCTCCATAATCTGACTCTCTAAATTTCCTTCCAGTTTTACGTTCTCAGCTAGCTCTTTTCTGTTGGTTAGGATCAAACCTACATCTCTTTCCTTTGCCAGAAGAGTTGTCAGCAACAGTTTCACTAAGACTTGGACTGAATCCTTCTTTTCAGAAGACATCATAGTAGTAAATCTCCAACTGTCACCGAGCCCTATGATTCAGATGATTCTGCTAGTTGCTCATAAAAATCATCATTTACCTGGTGTGGTGGTAATTGGTAAGAGGCCCTTGCCTCTACTACAAACTCAGTGCAGCAGAGAATCTGAACCATGTGCTGACTGACATGTATAGGGCTTTGTTTCTGTGTTGAAGTAAGATCGTAGAAACATATAGTAAGACAAGTATCAGTCTATCCAATCTTGACTGTATTCAGATGGCCAGTTCAGATGCTTTAGAGAGAGATTCACAAATAAGCAGTTATGGAATTGGTCTGTAGAGGAAGTTTCTCTTTAACCATTTTATAAATTAGTGATAGTGTATACCCCACCTACAATGTGAGGGCTTACGTAGCTTTTTTTAAAAAAATAATTCAATCCCACAGCTTCCATTATCAATAAAGTCTGAATTCAGCTCACCTGATTTTAGGTACTTAACTTCAAAGCTTGTGTAGGAGCAGTAACAGGCTATTTATATGTCTGTCATCCAGATTGGTATTTGGGAAGCCTTCTCTCCAGTGAGGCATGCTTATGATAATACAGGTCCTAACCTACATTCCTCAGAGAAATGCCTATGGTAACGTGGAATGAATCATATAAAAATGTTGCATACTTTTATTTTTAAAAATATTTTCATGTTACTCCCACCTGCTGAGCAGTTGGCCGTAGTGAGATATATTTTGGCAGTGAAACCCGCTGTGTATTTATCAATATCATTATTTCAGTTCCCGCAATTCTAAAATATTTTTATTTATTATTCACTTTATATACTAGTCACTGAAAAGAAAATATCAGCTAGATATGTTTCTGGAAGACTAGACTGGTTTAGAACTCAAAACATCAAAAAAAATCTTCTGAGAACTAATTCCCGGATGCAATGCAGTATTTCTGGAGTCCTTCCAAGCAGCAGAAAAGTTATAGTGAGAAGGTTTTTCCGACAGGGGGGAAATAAAAGTTTTTTTCTGATTTTTCCATGCTGCTGTTTGGCATTAGGATGTCCATTATATTATCTGATTAGCCACTTGACATGGAATGCTAACAAAACAATGCCCGGAATGGGCAGAAAAAGTAATGTGCTGATCAACTTGTTAACTCTGTACAGCCAAGAAAAAAAAAGCTACTTGTGGGTAAAAGGCTTTATAAAGATTGAAT
>NW_009202977.1:4515-7037 GCF_000690835.1 Fulmarus glacialis | reverse complement strand
ATTTCAGTAGTAGATTATTATGAATTCTGTAATTGGTTTCACAGCTGCCCAGCTGTACACTGTCTCCAGCATAATAACTGTTATTCAGTATCCTTGAGCAGATGTTCAGTTGTCCACAGGGAGATGGTCTCTTTTGCACATGTTATTGTGCAAAGAGAAAAAAGCATGCCATTTGTTTACAAAGGAAAGAAGCTTATACTTGGGTAAAGAATGTGATAAACTGTGTTTTGCTTTACAGAATATTCAGAAAAGATTCTGCTTCCTAACCTGCGATGCAGCTAGTTACTTGGGAGACAACCTGCGAGGAATAGGCTCCAAGTTTGTGAGGTCTTCTCAGATGTTAACATCATGTTCGGAATGTCCCACCCTTTTTGTAGATGCAGAAACAGTGAGTATATTCCTTTCAAAAGGCACGTGTTACTCTGCTGGCTGTTTCACTTTTGGGCAACTCCTGAACAGATGTGTCAAAAAGGTACCACCTGCTATCTCTAATTTTTGTCTCTTGTTCGTAACCAAATTTCCATTAATTTTCCGTATTATTTTATTAGGTAAGTATTGGCAGATGAGCAATATGATGTGTTGAGTCTGTGTGCCAAAACCCAATATAAAACAGGTGCCTATCATCAGACCCAATTGGCTCCACAAATAGAAAAAGAGAAGCTATTTTTTACATAGTTCAGCATGAAAGATGGTAACATGTTTAGTGGTTTCATTTGTGTCAGTTGTGATGTAAGCTGGATGATAAAAATACATATTAGGGAATGAATGAGATGGCCCTTCCCATTGTTTTCATTCTGGCCCATGTTTATCCAACAGCATCAGGACAGTGTGGCCTCACATAGAAGTATAGAGGTAGGAACTTGCAAAGTGTAATCTTGGGCCCACTGCTGTCACCATGGAAGAGCTGTGCCTTACGTCATCAGAGAGGTGTGGAGATTTACTAGTTAAGCTTTGTCCAGTATTTTATTTTAGGGAAGTCCTCTGCAAAGCTGTTAAACACAGAACACAATTTCAATTCCACATTATCATAAGTGCAACTTTTGCTATTCAGTTTTCAGTATAGCATTCTATTTATGTATATTTTTGCATAAATATAAGTATTTTTCAATATTGGTATCTGTAAATCTAAGTATTCTTTCACAAGATCTTTACTTTACTATACTTTCTACTCTGCTAATATTTTTATTCTTTTATAGTGACATTTACCAGCCCTTTTGATTTCATTTCTCCAGCTGCTCTCTTGTGGCCTTCTTGAAAAGCTGAAGTTCAGTGTTTTAGAACTGCAGGAGTACCTGGACACATACAATAACAGGAAAGAAGCAACACTCTCGGTATGCTGGATTATGTTATGTTCTTGATTTTGTATGTGTGTATACTTAAGCTGTGTCAGGAGACTGCAGATACACTCAGATCTGTTTAAACCAATATTCAGTAGAAAAACATGTTTCAGATACTGGATTCACTAAATGTTCTTCCTGAACATATGAACCAGAACCAAAAAAATAGCGATTGTATCCCTTAATTTTAGAAACATTGGCATCTTTAATATTCCTGGTCTCTCCTTTCTGCTATTCAGTAACAAATTCATTTTCTTGTTTTATTCAAATACTAATAGAAATCAAGACTACACTTTTTAAATTACAGGCAAAGCAAATCGTCATAGTCTGTGTGAATAAAAAGTGCAATTGCAAAATTCTGTTTGTTTACATCTTGTGCTGTGAAACTAAAATACTGCTTACCTTTCTGCAAATCAAACTATAGGCCTCATTCATATCTTCTTTTAATTTCTTTCTGAAAACAGTGGCTTGCAAATTGCAAAGCAACATTTGCTGGGGGCTCACGAGATGGAGTTATTACCTGCCAGCCAGGGGACTCAGAAGAGAAGGTAATGAATGAGCAGTATTATTTCTCTCCTGTAAAGTGACATGTGTGATGTATCTTGTCCTTGGACCCACAAGAGCCTGGTGTACTTCCTCCTTGTTTCTCTGCTGGGCTTGGGCATAATCCAGTTTTCACACTTAAGGCTCAAAGGTATTGTTGTTGCCTCAGTCCTGGCCACAGGAAATGGGAAGTATTCAGAGGCAATACTTCTGCCTTCTTAGTCTAGCCAAGGAAGCAGAGCTAACCCTGCCTGGGTTGTCTGTGCTCTCCCTTTTGAAGGATGTTGCAGCAGCAGTTTCCCACAGTGCAGTGTCTCTGCAAATCACTCCTGGTGTAGTGTGCTTCCACGTTACACCCATTTTATCCACGGCTGTTACAGACTTGGTCTGCCCAATAGCAAGACTTGCCTGGTTGAAATCCACTTAGACTAACAGTTATGAAATAATGATTGTAAAATGGCCAGTGAAGTAATTTATTCTGTAGATAAGTATTTATACCTAAGGCAAAATATCTCTTTATCACTTTTGAACAAAAGTTTTACACATGCACACACACACATATATATACACACATACATAAATATATATATATATTTAGTGTGTTGATTCCAGTTAAGAAATCCATCTTTTCAGAAATCAGCA
>NW_009202977.1:0-4500 GCF_000690835.1 Fulmarus glacialis | reverse complement strand
TCCTGTTATTTGATATACTAAGTACAGGAAACAGCTGGTATCTTAGTAGTGTAGAACGAGTTGAGAAATGTTATTTTGTGGGTTTTTTTGCTTTTGGAGGAAAAAGAATGGAGGGGTGGGAAAAAGAGGGGGCTGGAGACAATTAGCCAAAATCAGGAAACAGCAGCAGCATGTAGAAAAAAGTGACATCTCCTCTTTCCATGTATTTTAACTTGTAAAAGATAACGATGACATTTTCAGAACACACAGTTGCCTGTTGTAACCATTTTTTTCAAACACCTTGTTTTCTGTTGGTTTCAGTTTGTCTGTCTTCTCCCCCAATTCACTTTATTTTCTTCTGGTTTTATCTTCCCTTTTTCCCACCTCTATGTATTTGTCCTCCTGTCTTTGAACTCCCTTTATTTCTATTTTTTTATGCCATTTGCCAAGAATCCCACACCCTTGCCACCCCTGCATTTTGGCTTCCTTGACCTTATTAGCAAATCTAATTTGCTAATAAATCCTCTGGCTGCAATCACAGGTGGTGGGAAAACTGTTCAATCTTCCTCCACCTGGCACTGGCACCAGCAAAAGTTACAGACACCTTCCAATGCATTTAAATAAGATACTGTCTCTTCCGTAATTGTAATGGTGTACAGGGAAGTCACAAGTCAGCTATTCTCAAATCTAAAAAAGGAGAGACCTGGAACACATGCTACTACCTCTCCTGCAAGTACATCAGGAGAGGGAGATAAAGTATACGTAGGGAGGCGTAACTATTGGAACGTGCATGGGCTTTCTCTTCCCACTGATGCACAACACCCTGAACAGTGACTTCAGACTGTAGTGTTACATATCTTGCTGTATACAGCTTAACTTGCCCTATTCATCCCTCTTTTGGAAACCCATAGAATGGGATGGAGTATCACACATCTTGCTGATCATCTACATCATTGTTTCTTTTTTGAAAAAGTAGAGGAGAGAGAATGCTGAGAATAAGGAATAAACTGTGATCTGAGCTCATATAGCTGGCCTAACTGCATCTAAAAGTTAATAAATATCATGTTCCACTTTTGTGTTTTTTTTTTAATTAGGTGTTCTCTGTTTCAGAATTAAATGTGTGTTTTGTGAAGCTGGGGTTAGTATTCACACTGCTTATCAAACAGACTGAAAAGAAGGGTTTCTCACTCCTGCAGGAATCCCTGGTCTCTCCCCAGCATTGTTTCTTCAGCCCAAAATGCCTTATTCCTTGGAAGTTGACAGGATGGTAGGTCTTTGATCAACAGGCATATTTCTTTTCTTCCCCTTCTCACTCACCTGTCAACTGAAGCAGCTCTTCCCAAAGGAACATTCTGTTTATTCAACAAAAGTGTTATGGGAGGAAGAGTCCAGGGAAACTGAGGACATGTGATTAGGAAGGGACAAGGAAAAATTACTCCTAGACTGGCAAGTATTTATTTTCTTATCTTTCCTCTCCTCTTCTCCCTCAACATGAAAGGCTAAAGAATCTAATAATTGTAGGAGAAAATATCTGTCTTATAGTCACAGGGGAACCTGCCTAAACTCTTAAACTCCTTGAGGGTTTTGCTGAAAACTTCTGGCATAAAAAATCACTTAGCTAAGCACAAAACCAGGCTACTTCTGGAAAAGGTTCAGAAATAATTGTAAGGAAGAAAAAGCAACACCTTGCTCTACAGAAAGCAGAAATCTTAAGATTCTCAGAACTCCCCGCCTGGTAAAAAGCTTGAGGTAAAAATAGTCCCCTCTACAGACAAGACAGACATAAGATCAAATTCAGCGTTAGCACAAGTGGTTGCATCACAAATGCCCACTGATGCTCATAACTAACTTGGCACCAGTTTCTCTAATCAGATCTTGTTTCAAAATAATTGCACATGATTTGTTGACCATTGTTACTGTTACTGAAAACGGGCAAAGGCAAAAATTGCTTATTCTGACATTAAAGTAGCTTGAAATAGAAGTTGTCTAGGTCAGCTGCTAGAGCTAGCAATTTTTCTGAAATTGGGTAAAAGCTCTATGTCCCAGAATGTCTTTCCCCCCCTTATTCTTGCAACAGATTACATGATTTGGATGTGTCTGTGATTTGTAAGCTTTGATGCTACATTGAGCAACAGAGGCTCAAGGATGTAGGAGTCAATTTACAGACAAAAGATAACTGCACATACTATTGTGCTGTCTGTCCAGGTGTAAGAGTCTTAGATGAGTAGAGCTATCAGTACATTCTTCAACCTTACTAACAGGGATTTTTTTAATCTAGTCAAAGACTGGTTTTGTTTGGGGTTTTTTTTCTGGAAAAGAGATACATGGAAGATCCTATTTTTCCTGTAAATTAGCACTGCTAATTCAAATAAGTATTTATCTCCTAATGAGACATTCAGTTTACTCTGTAAGTCCAAAGTCAGTATTCACCTTTCTTAAACCTTGCTCATCCCAAAGCTCACCACAAGCTAATGGATGTGGGCTTTGCAAACTCAAACTGTTAATGGATATTTAAAACATGCTGCACCCCATAAAAATTTGCCCCCAAAATTCAGAATGTACCTGTTGCTATGAGTTTCCCTGTGGCTAAAGGTTCAATTACTCTAGACCCCCAGTAAGAGGTGTACCTTTTGGGACCATAGTCATCTGGAGTTGAGTTACAGTAAAGATCAAGGCACAGTGAGTCTCGTTGTTAACTTAGAAATTCTTAATAATCAACAGTCAAGACCTGGCTGCTGTTTGACAGACCCGTGGATTGACAATGAGGTAAAATTGGCCCAGGTAGGCAGCTTTTCTAAAGGAGGAACACAGCTGTGTTTTAGATTTCTCCAGTCAGAATAGTTTCTACTATCCTTCAAGTCCAGTAGGTATTTAAGAATGCACAGCATATGCTGTATCTCTCTTTTTCTCTCTGGTATATATACAAATCTGTATATATACCCACTTTCCTAGATTGTGGGAAAAGCTTTTGTCTGCTGGCATGTCAAGTCAAATAGAATACCTTAATAAAATGCACTTGCAATTAATAACCCTTGCACATAGCAGTTATTCTGTTAAAGTGGGACTCTCCTGTGCCAATAAATGCCTGAAGGCTGCGTTGCCATCAAAGTGTTAATGTCTTAAGAAATAATTATGTAACTCTCATCTCCTTTCAGTACGTAAAAATGGTTCCTTGAAAAAAGCAAGAAGGCCTGTGATCTAAATATTAGTGCTTTGCTGTCTTCCTGGTCTGCTAATAGTACAGAACAGTAATTCTCTGTCTCAATAAAAAACTAAATCAAAGTGTTGCTGCTAGGCGTTGTGTCACTCTTAGGTGCAGCGTTTACTAGCTGCATAAAGGACTATGCAAGTGATCCAAATACTCTAAACATTCAGTATTTTCAGCTGCCAAAACCACTAATTGTATAGTGTCTATCAACTAATCTAAAACAACACTTGCCTTACTATAGGAGTTAAACTAGAAATTGAGAAGAGTAGTGAAGGCTAGGACCATTCTACCTGAGCCCTTGCTGCTGGGGACTAAAAGAAGTGTCACTTAGTCCAATAATCAGTGTGTTTTCGACTTCCAAGGAATATTTCATTTTATGCTGAAAGAGAGAGGAAGATAAGTTACAATCGTGAAATTGTAGAGCAAGATGGAGTTGAGCATCAGTAGTTTAGGGAGATTTTGTATCCAGTATATTTTCTTTCAGTGAAGAAGAAGGGTTTTTCATGTAATGTGAAACCCCTTCCCCACCCCTTTTTTTGGCTTGCCCTGGTTTTGGAAGCAGTTCAGAGAAGACAGTTTTTTCTGGAAAAGACGACCATGGAATTCACTTATTTGCTGCTTCTCCCCCCCTCCTTCTTTAAAGTAAATCCCATGGCAAATTAGAAATTTTACGTGGATTCCAATATTTTTGAAAGTCCAAATGAAACTTGGTGGCATGCTCGGAGGAGCTTAAGACAGAGACAAACAAGATTTGAAAAACACAAGCCAGCGCACACCTGTGAATTTACTAGAGCGCAGTGATCTGCCTGCTCTTGTTCTCTTCTTATCTTGAATTTAGCTTTACAAAGCTTAATGTACTTGAACGGCATGGAAGCCAACATCATATAAAGGGGTTTTTTTCAAGAGTACTAAATAGAAGGAAAAAACTATTCAAGCAATGTTAAAGGCATAAAATTAAACATCACAAGAGCTTAAAGCTTAGTTTGTCACGGCTTTATAAAAGAGTAGTGCAGGATTCGGGACAATACTTTTCATACATTTTTTAATAGTAAGGCCCATGGACAGAAGGCAGACGGAAATACTTTGTTAGGCTGTACCAAGTTAGCATTATTTCACATTTCTGTGTTTGCTGCCTTTGTATTTTGATGGTAAGGTAAATAATTTTAATAAGAATTCCAAATGTTTATTAACACTATGTGTATATGCATTGACATCAGGCTGTGACTGGGCAGATGTCATTGTGTTTGTTAATTACAGCATTTACATGACGACTCTGCTCATCTAAAATGTCTTGAGAATATTTTTTATATATA
>NW_009202976.1:0-19148 GCF_000690835.1 Fulmarus glacialis | reverse complement strand
ACTTCTCGAGCTTGTCCAGGTCCCTCTGTCCTCTGATTTAAATATGATTTAAATATTAAATATGATTTAAATCAGCTAAGTGCAGCAGACTGGCATTATCTTTTGGTCCTTTGATAAGTTTGGGAGAAACAATGGAAAATGGTAGCACGGGAAATTCTGGCAATGTTGCTCAGTGGAAATCCAGTATTCAAAAGTCACCCAAAGTACTTAACTGTATGGCAAGATCTACCAGGTTGGATTCCCAAAAGAAAACTTAAAATATATTTTTAAGGCATAATTAATTTAGGTTCTTAATATAGTGATATCATTACTCACATTTTATATCGTATTATCTCCAACTATGGTTACTCTCGCTGAGTTCTAATCTTTCTTCCGTCCACTTTGTTATCCGACAGCTTCCTTCCATCTGCCTCATCTCCTTTTGCAACTCTCATGTTATATCATTCCCAACACACCAAATATCTTTATTCTCATCAGCATCTTTCCTTATGTCTTTAAATGTAGCCCTTCAAGTACACTTAATGTTTTCACTTTCAACCATCAGCATACCCCATACTCTTACAGACATGTTGTCCTACACCTACCCTTTTGGTTTTGTTTCTTAACTATGTTGAGTTTTCTGAACCTGTAATACAGTTTATTTTTTGAATGTACCATTTACTTTTACAGTGTGACAAATAATTTACTGTAATCTGATTTGAAACTCAATTTTGGTAACTGAAGTTTTATGCCAATCATTATATATAGGTCTCATACAGCAAATAATTATTATCTATAAAGTTCCTACTAGGTCTGTATTATTTCTATTTGAAACTTAAGCAAAAACAATCAAGAAAGCAGATTTGCTGCGTTGCATACATTTTGATGCTGTAAGCCAAACCTGAAAATAGCCTTTCAAATATATTCTTCAGCTGAATAGATTGAACTGGAACATAAAAGGAATACAAATTCAGAAACAGGGAAAGTAGCAAAACTGTAAGATGGTATTTTGTTCTTTTTTCAATAAAAGTTATGGTAATAGGACAAGAAACTTCTACTTTTTTGAGATTCTCACAGAGATTCACTGGAATGGTGTTGCAGAAGAATCAATTAACTCAGACCACGTGGATCTCAAGTTTTTTCTCTTACGGAAAATAAGGCACAAGACAAGGAGTGTGTCACTCAGCTCCACTTCAACAGCTGTTCTTCCACTTCATTCTATGTCAGCTAATTTTTCTCTGTAGTCATTTTACTGCTATCTCCTGTGCAATTGGCTTTTGCATCTGCCCTAAAATGGCACAGAAGAGCAGCAGATTCATTATCACTGAGCATGACTTTAATTCTTATCTGGTAACACAGTGGGTTCAAAAGTAAACATTCTTTTAACCTAATTTCTTTCCACAAAATACTATTACCCCTGCTAATCCATATTATATCTTAAGTATCAATAGGTTATTAGGGACATGAATAATATATTGCTGAGCTACTGTTTCATTTTCCACAGTTCAAAAAATGTTTCAATTCCTCTTCTGTTCATCACAGTAAAAAGCAGCATACACTGTCAGGCACATGATTTGCTGATCTGTGCCACTTCGCAGCACTGCCTGTTTGGAAGGCAAATTGCTAAAAATTACAACAGAGAATGAACACTTTTGTTGCTAACAGATAATCAGGCAGAGCTTGCTATCCTTACAATAAGGGAACATTAATTTCTTTTTTCATTTTGTCTTAATTTATGTTGTGTTAGTTTAATTCCAATATTGCAAATGAAAGCCTCAATCTTAAGATAAATCTGAAAAGTAAATGAGTTACTGAAAAGATAACTTACTAGCATTTACAAAGATTTACTATAGATGTAATAGTTGTTGTAAATGCCTACATATCCCCCACTCTTTCTCCTATAGACAATGAACAAACACTATCGCCTATTTTCGAAAATAAATTTGCACTTCAGAGGCAAGATAATGCCTTTTCATTTGAAAAATTAGTTTTATCAAATTACACACAGGATGAACATAAAATAAGGGATTCCATACAGCTGAAGACAATCAAAGATTTCCTAGATTTCAAACAGGGGAAAAAATATTGCTGTATGCATCAAAAATTGCTGTTTGGTACCATTTTAATGGTCTCAAAATGCGGAAGAAACCAAAAAAGGTACTTTCAGCAAAAAAAGTCATTACTGACTACATTTAATAGATTACAAATTGTTGTCACTCTGTGCAGAACAAATTCCTAATGTTGCAAATGGAAACGTATATCAGCGTGTTTAAAACAAACTGGAGTTAAGCAAGCATATAGTGTCAGTATAACACTGACTTTGTACTTGTAAACATCCTTTCCACACAGAGCCCTTTGGGACATTCAAAGAATTTACTGAATGAGCTACTTGGAATAAATAAAGAACACTCGACTTGGCCTGTAAGAACACTTGACTTGGCCTGTAACACTTTAACTGATTAAAAAAAATGTTTTAACTGTTCCCCTAGTTGCCTGGAAATGTCCATTTAAAAAAAATGCTGCTGTGGCAATAGTAAATCTTTATTAATTCCTCATTTTTGGATTTTCCTGCATGGGGCTTGTTAAAAATAATCTTTCAATCCAACCAGTTCAGGACTGAAAATTTAGAACTATATAGTGAACCACACAAAAGTACTGAAAAAAAGATGTTACTTTTTTTTTTTTTTTTAAAACTTATTCACAGAAACCAATTAATTCTGGCAGTAAAATTAGAGTAACTGACAGTTACATAATTTAAATGAGAAGACGCATTTCTTCCAGCTTATTACCATGCTTAGCTTTAAAAAAAGACACCTTTAACTCAATTACATATACCAGCTACATGATTTTGTTCAAAAGTTGTTAGAGATGACCTGTCAAATTTTATTTAAAAAATCTTGAAACGGATTTTAAAAGTTTGCAACTAAAATTCATTTACAAAGAAAGTTTAAGTACTTGAATTTAACAGTAAGTTGATTTTCTAGAAAACTTGTGGGCTACAGGTGCATTTGCAAAATTACCAGTTATAATTACTTTAAAAGCACATTTCTTTTCAAGTTACCTGTTTGAGAGCATCAGCACCTACTCTGTCATACCTTGTTTTATTTGCTTGTACCAAGCAAATAAAAGCAAGTTGAAATCTAAGTGCTCAGAGTTGACATAAAAAAAGTTTAAAACTGCTTTATAAACAAAATGCCTTCTCCAAATCCACTGTATGTTCTGACTATATCCATATGGGGGCAGTAATGTTAAAGAAAATAAAACACCCTAAAGAAGTCACCTTAATTAATTTGTTCACAATTTCTTAAACACAAGGTTCTCAATACCATACTCAAAAAAACAAAAAACAAACAAACAAAAAAACCCAAAAAAACCAACCAACCAAACAAAAAGACAGCTACTGCTCCTCAGAACTCTGTTTAAAGGGCTACCACAGAGTAATCACTCTTTTCATCAACCAGAGCATACATCTATTTCTCAGTGTATTTAATCATTCCTACGAATAAACTACCATTATTTTTGCATTGTACTTACTAAATCTAAAGCAATATCTACAATGCAGCACTGTCCTAAGACAGGCAGCAGATGGGGAGGAATTCGTTTGTCCATAGTATCTGAAGAAACAAGGTGCTGAAACAGCTATTATGGATTGTCACCAGAGTAACACTTCCTGAATTAGGAGAACTTAATCTCAATGTAAATTATTCTATCAGGTCAGCTGACTTTCCCCTCCATGGAGTAGCTGGAATCTTGGTGGGATAACCTCTGCCTGGTCATTCAGCGCAGCAGCTTCTCCCTTGAATTGAAGCTGGCCTGAATCAACAGCCCTGTCAGACTCACAGATGAATGTTCTTTCAACCTTCATCCTGTACCCCTCAGGCACACTTTCCCAACTAGCTGCAAAAAACCACCATCACATGTACCTCTGAAAAAAGCCAGTTCTTCCACAACCTTTCCACAAAACTAGATAATTAAATCACCACCAATTATTCAATGGCTTCCTGAATGTACTGGTAATCTACAGAGAAGTCGTCATTTACTGTTAGGTGAAAGGCTGTAGGAACACAGCAACCAGCTCTACAATTTATTAGAAGAGACAGACCAGGAATATGAGGTATGGACGCATAAACGTTTGCATGTTTCACAGAAAATCCCCCAACAAAAATCAAAACCAAGAAAGTATGCCAAACATACAGTGATCATTACCCTGATCCCTTCACTAAAACTTACCATTACAGTCCCCCAAACAGCTTTCTGACTTTCCTAGGACAACAGTTTTCAACCTTTTGTGGTAAAAGGGTTGGGGGGTGCACCTGTGTGAAAACTGGCCCTCTTAAGATGCAGTCTTCGTACCACTCAGAAGTTTGAAAACCCACTAGTTTAACGCAAGTTGCAACGTACTGTAATGTCATAAACCAAACAAAAAACTAAATAGAAAGCTTCTTTTGTGTTCCAGATTCAATGACAACTACTTAATAACTTATGTGGAAAAAAAATATTTCAAAAGTGGAGTTAATCAGATCAACAGAACTCCAAGCCACTATTATAGCTGTGCTACTTGGAGATGGAAATTATGTAACAAGGTTATCTTCTACAATGATACAACGCTTAATTAGCTTTAAATACCATCAACCTAGGTGGTAAGAGATCGTGAGTCTACTCAATAAGAATCACGATTGCCTTAAAAATCAAAATATCCTAAAACCTACATCATTTAAGGTGCAAAGGGTATGACATTTGCATCTAATTTTGAAAAACTGAGTGGAAGCCTCCTTACCTCCAACTGGGTATATACGTTTTAGGATGAAAACAGCCATTCCCATTACCTTTCAATGAAGGTAAACCTATTTCTCCCTCACTCTGTACTTCCCACGGCCAACTCTCTTTGTCTGTTCAAGCTTGCAATCTCCTCCATCCTCTCCTGCAGCTCATCCAGCTGCTATTCATAAACATCTCCCAACCATTTATTCAATTATTCACAGATTCTTCTGTTTATTCTCACAAAATCATAGAGCAGAGGGAAATACAAAAGTAACTGGAAATAAGACTACTTAGAACCGTGTAAAAAAAAAAAAAAAAAAAAAAAAAAAAGAGTGTCCAGGAATGATACTTCAAACAGAATCAGTTACTTGCAAATATTCATTTCATCTCAGGACTCAAAATTCCAAAAACCATGGAAGTCCCACTACACTGGAAAACATGGAGACACATTCTACAAAGCAATGTAGTAGTTGATACGAATCTGGAACAATTTCACAAAACATTTTGATAGCAACATGATGCGCTTGCTGAGCTCCCAGCCACTTTGAAAAAAAGAAAAATAACTTAGTTCTCTATACAAGAATACAGAAGTCAAAGTTTAAAACCTGGATTTGAAAAATTCTAATGAGGTCTGCAAAATGACATGCAGTACCACAACTTATTAGATGTAATTCAACCCCCATAGAAAATGAATTCATATTTGATGATGATAGCTTGTATTTGTTTACTATTTTTTATTTTTGCTAAGGAGTTACCAAAATGTGTGTGACTTCTGTAAAAAATTAAAAGGAATATGAGCAGAAAGCTTTCTAATTTCTTACTGTACTACACAAATAACTTTGACTGGCAATGTTATCCAATGATTGTGATGCATAACTGTTTTAGAGTTAGAAGGAATGAAAATGGGTAACGGGATGGGAGAAGACTTTGAACATAATTATAAATACATGGGAGCCACATAGTCATTTTGAAGATGCAATAGCTTGATGTCACTTCTGAAGTAACTGGTCAAACCCAAAGTTTGACTTGCAGTTTTCAAAGCAGCAGTGATGAGCTCTGTAACTTTTGAGGCAAGCAGGGACTGTATTAGAACTAAACAGCACTCTTACCTAGAAGAGAATGACAACCCTGAAGTAGATTTCCGGGGCAAGGAAAGGAAAGCCTTGTTATCTGTGTCTGATCACGGAACAGACACTTTCCTATATAAAGGGCAGAAAAGGGTCAGAGCCACAGAGCATGTCTAGTGATTATGTTGATAGCTATCATGCCAGCCAACAGCTGGGGGAATTGTGGGGTGCATTACACATGAAGTTGACTTTATGGCTGCAAAGATATCATCTTTCTTCATAATTTGGAACTAACAGGGAGTTTCCTCTTAAGGCAGATGGATTTTTTCTGGCCATTTGAGAAGGATCTTGGTTGTTAATGCTAAGAACCTGTACAAAGAGAGAGAATGCTAACAACTGTCTTAATTGCACTTCTGACCAGAATACCCACAGAGTGCTAGACTAGCAGAGCTACTGTATCAGATAAAATTCTTTCCCCAGACATTTGTTTGTCCTATTCAATCAGGATTTCACAGATAAACATTTTGGATTTGGCACTAGCAATTCTAATTTTGCTTATGAAAAGATGTGCTGAAAGGTTTTGGATTTGAAAAGCAAACATGAAACATCCTTGGTGCACAAGTTCATACTGAAATAAAGAAATCTCATTATATATTAATCCCTGTGTGTGCATGGGGTTCCTGGTAAAAACTCAGAGCACTAACTTGTCAACCTAAATCAAGAAGATACTGTGTTCTCCTTAAGTAAGAGAGCAATGTGGCAACAGGCTCCAGGTACTATTCTTTGAGTTTCTGTTAGTAACTGTTGCCTGACTAAAAGGAAAAAAGAAAAAAGAAAACGAAAAAGAAAACGAAAAAGAAAACGAAAAAGAAAACGAAAAAGAAAAAGAAAAAAGAAAACGAAAAAGAAAACGAAAAAGAAAACGAAAAAGAAAACGAAAAAGAAAACGAAAAAGAAAACGAAAAAGAAAACAAGAAAAGAGAGGAGAGAGAGGAGAGAGGAGAGGGAGAGAGCAGAGAGAGCAAAGAGAGAAGAGGAAAGAGGAGAGAAGACAAAACAGAAGTGAGAGGAGGAAGAGGAGGGCAAAAAGAAACAAAAAAAAACCAAACAAAGAAACAAGAAAAAAGAAAAAAAAAAAGAAAAAAAGACTTTGGCATATGTACTTTTAAAGTCATTAAGTCTAGTTCCCTTACCACGAGGAACCAAAACACATTACCCAGTTTTACCTACTGGGTTGAAAAGCTTATTGTTACCTAAAAGACACCATATTCAGAGTTTAAAAACAATTGTAAGCACACTGCAATAAATAAATCAATCCTGAACTCCAGAGGTTGTAAGTCAGGCTATTATAAAATTTACTGCCCAGGTTGAGTGGAATGTGGAGTGATTTTTTGCCTCTGATCCTTGTCAGATTCCTATTTATTTCAAAAGACATGGAGGGTTCCCACTCTCTTAAAGGGATAAGATCAAACTATCGGGTATCTTTAATTTCGTTAATTATCCAATCAGGTCACATATGCATTTAAGCCAACCTAGGACTGCTCTGACACTGACAGCAGGATGTAACCAACCTGTGTGCTCCTAACCACAGCACCTGCAATATTCAAAGAGTAATCAGAGCATCAGCCTTTCACTGACAACTAATTATACCAGCTAAGCCCAACAACAAAACTACGAGATTAGATACTAATTGACCTGCCTATTCTCTTAAAATGATGTGTCCAATATACAGTTAAGGATAGGGAGAAAAGAGCATTTGTATATACATACATATATACACACACACACATATACAGGCAAACATATGTGTACATATGTACTTGGTCAAGCTTTTTGTCTCCCCTACTTCCTCATCATCCCCCTTTAAATCAGTCTAGTATCCACCTGTTTTTTATTACATAGTTAAACAATTACATACATCCCAAAAGACATGAAAATATTTCACGTGCATCAAACTACCAGTTCAGATTGCATTACCTTTTGTCTGTAGTGCAGAGCCTTTACAGGATGATGGAACAATGAAATCCATTATTCATGTGAGATAATTACGTACCATATAATTGATTTTCTTTCTGGGCACCTCAGATTGCATTATTTTAAATTTTTTTTTTTTTTTCTTTTTTTGCAGTCAGGGTGGCTATCATCTTAAGTCTCAAGCAGCTGTAAGACACTGTTCCAGCCTCTTCAGATACTACGTATGGACAAGAAGCTTTCCCGCCTTATAAACAGGAACATACGCATACACCCTATATATACATTATCTATGTCTTCCACACACAGACATTTGCTTCTTACTATCAGCATTTAGTTTCTTTCACAAATCTCAGATTCAGTATTAAAAACCAAAGCTTTATTCATAATATCATGTTTGAAACATATACTAAGGTTACATGGACCAGGTCCATTAGTACTCAGCAGAAACACAGGTAACTGCTGGGCATTACTTTGGATGTGCCAGTAGTTACTTGAAAACATATCAGAGGAAACTCAAAAACATCCCCTCTTTGCTGACCTCTCCTCGCTTCACCAGCAGCAAGGCTGACTGGGTGACCTAACAAGCCTTTTCCATCTCTTGCTTCTGTGCTAAATGACAGGCTCACAAGAGAAGAGTTTTTGAGGAGGAATTTCAATGGAGATGGGGAAATGCAATGCACAACGACAATGTAAGAAGAATAAAGAAATGAATGAAAACAAAAGACACCTGGGAGATTGGCCAATCTTTGCCACTTCAAAGAAAACCAACTACTTTGCCATTTGAGCATCTCGTCAGCAACCAATGGAACAGAAATGTTTTAGCCTTATATATTTCCCATACCTCAAAACAGAACTTCTGTATAATAATCACTAGTTGCAATCTCATAAAACATTTGTTGACTGAAAAACGTGTATGGGTTTACACATATATAGAGAGTTAATAATTGTTGAGTTTTCTATCATCACAATGAATTAACTTTGAGAGCAATAAAATATAGCCAAGGATCTATTAATAAGTCAGCAAAATAATAGATGGCAAGTGTGAAATCACTTTGCAGGTTCTAACAGTACTTTCCAGTAATACTATTATAATTAAGAATCTGTCATCATTGCTCCTTAAGACAAAGCAATGCAAGGGTTTATACTTTGTCATAAAAATCAAAGCTATTTTCCAGGAAATAAGTTGTGTTCAGTATCCCCATTCTTTTCCAATAAAAGTTGTGGTCAGGAAAAGTAGCCTGTTGCATTCATGTAATCAGGTTTTGTATCTTTTCTTATAAATCTAATAAACAGAAGCATATAAATAATTATGCTAGCATTGTCATTTCCCAGTATTGCAAAAATACTGGAAGCAGCCTTGCCCTGCAGTCTGCAATTTTAGTACACTCAGTAATTTCACTAGTGGATTCATAACCAGATAAATATACCTTTTTTTTTTCCCCTTCCAAAAAATGAGTATTTCGATTATATAAAACATTTCTCCTTATCACAGTAAGACTATTATTAGAGAACTTCCCTTATTTTTAGAACATTCTCCTTTTCACTCTCTGTCTTCTTTATCATCTGAGCTTAGGATTCTCTCCATTCCAGTCCTGTAAGAGCACAAGCAACTAAACAAACAACTGCACAAATTAACCAACTAAAAAACTCCTGAGGAGACCTGTCAAGACAATAATGTCTAGTGTTGTGCTTATGAGGGTGTGATAGCTTTCTTTTTTTGGTGAAGTATGGCATACTTCTCACTTATCCCAATAAAACCAAACTCACTCTCATGCCACTAATTTAAAGCACTGCCCTAATCCTGCTAATGCTATCACTGCAGCTACTGGTTACACTTCTCACCACAGCAGCAGAAAGTCTATTACTTTCTCCTTAGCAGACCTCACAGAAGAGGAAACAAATAAATAAGCAGCAGAGAAAGAAAAGCTTGATAAGAAAGGTGTTAACAAAGGATATTGCTGTCAGAGAGCTGTGCCACAGACAAATCTATAAATTAGCTGCATAATCCAATGAAACTATAGTGACAGCTCTACAGCCCTAATGCCTGTTCTTTATCAGACGAAGACAGATCTAGGTCTTTGACATTTTAATGAAGTAGAATTATTACTGATTTGGGTTATCAAACCAAGAAGCCAGAAAGAGCAAACCAACCAGCAGCTAGCTGATCTTTTATCTTTTCAACATCAGCCACTTACTATTAAGAGAGATAAAGGCTTCACAGAATCCAACTATTTCTACTTATTTAATTCTTGAATTATGGCATTGTGCTAGAAAAGTACTCTCTATCTTAAGAGACGTTTAGGCTCTTCCTACATCTTTTCCTTTTGCAGTGTATTTAAAAAAAAAAAGCAAAGGAAACAAACAAAATAAATTTTATGGAATCTCTGCTTCACTAAAAGCATAAAGAAAAGCAGCTGAGCAATTTTTTTAATCCACACTTTAAGATTAAATATTTATAGTAGAATGATAATTTTACTCCTATGATACCACAGTCATAGTTCATGTGATTAAGCATCAAATGCCTTCCAGAAATTCATGCTCTCTTAAACAAAACATTGGAGCATATAGTAAATAATCTAACTATATTAAACACTTTTTAAAAGTCAGTCACAACATAAAGTATTTGTCACAACTTTATTCTAACTTCCCACGCCTGAGGATTCAGATGATTAATTTTAAATGTTTGCTTCCTACATTTGAGAAGCAATATAACTTCACAGTTTCTGCAAGTTTCGTACTAGCCCCTGACTTCTCTTTTTAAGACTTTCTAATGTGCTTATTTTCTTTTCAAAATGTATATGTGATACTCACGAGGTAAAAATACAGTGATCACTGGGCTTAAAGGAGCAGAAGGGGACAACACAGTAGAAAGAGGTAAAGGAAAAACACTGGAAACATTCCTTTTATGAGGTTCCTTGCATTACATGCAGACTAATCTGGCTTTTGTTGAGCTAGCTTTCCAACCCCTACTATCATTAGGAGACTTCCTACGTTCTCTTCTGGCCCCAAATCTTACTAGGTTCATGACCTTTTCAGCAAACAAATATAAGTTTTACTAGTATTGGCATAAAACAACCCTGTTGAAAAGTTAAAAAGGATTAAAAAAAGCCTCTTGCTATGAACAGCTGAAGAACCATCTTTAGTTTCTCGGGAAATAACTCATTCCTGAGCCTTGGGAGTGCGTGTGTAGAGACCCTCTGAGTCTTCCCCAAGTTCTAGTGCTCAGGAGAGCGCATGAGCTCTAAGACTTCTAAAAGCTCCCTACGACTTTGGTGAGGGCCAAACACACATACTGATGCCAATGGGGATTCTGAGAACCCTAAACGTGATGGATGGAGTGGAGGTATTGTAACACTGCTTAAGAATCAAATTGTGTATACGGGTTTTTTTTCTAATTTTTTTCCAGTTGGACAGATCTATACAATGCTTTTCATAAATGATGCAACACTATTCAAAACACCTATTAAATTCCATATGAGGGAAACTTTTTCCTCAAATCATTGAAGATTTGCCAACAAAGTGGGTTTATTAGTAAATACCACACTTTCAAGTGAATTAAATGTGTCTAGAGATTGGGCTTTAATCTACTTTTGGCTGACTTCTGCTTTCAGACTTCTACTCTCACAACAAGCTCTACCATCCAGTTTTAAACCAGCCTACACAATCGTCAATCCTGGGCAGACATTAAAAAGTTATATTAGCTGAAGGTTTATATGTTTTACCAGTCAAAACCAATGCTGCTTCTTTCACTCTAGTGAAGCAGGAGTAAATACCTAAGTAAATATTGTCCACTTGTGTCTTATTCATGCAGTGTCTTACATTCTAACTAAGATTCTGTTTTGAAATAACAACAGTTTATAAACTGAATTATCACTGATACTTTGGTAAAAGATTTAAGGTATGCAATTTATATTGTTCTTACGTTTTGTCATCATCCAAGCAATAAATATACCCTTTTAGAAGAAATGTGAAGGACAACGTCTAAAATTTTAATCTGTAATCATCATTCTTTGCTTTTCCTGAAGCAGCGTACGGAGTAATTCTTCAAAAAGACATGACAAAATAGATTATCAAAATCTTCTTACTCCATTCTTAACTGTCATTTAAGAGTAACTAGCTAACGTTTTACTTCAAAAACTACATTAAAAGCAAACTATACAGATAAATTGTCCTTAGTAATAAAAAGATTCTAATTAAGCAGCAGATCTTGCAAATTAAGAGCCTCTGCAGAAACTTGATGCACCATTATATTGGAAGTTAAAAAAAGGTTCAGTGCCCCACATTTTATAATCATGAAACAAAAGTGAAGACTTGAATAAAGATCCATTCCCACGTTTCAATGATTGAGAATGTTTATATTTAAGACAGACTTAAATACATGAGTATAAAAAAAAAGGAAATAAACTAAAAGAGATCTGAAAAACCAAAAGAACACTCTATCTAATTTTTATCTTATTATTCTAAGACCTGATTGTACGATACTTGGAGTTGCCATTACACACTTTTTAGTTTCTGAGACTATGATGCTCTGTTTTACCACTGTCAGCAGAAGTTGCCCCAATAAGCCCACCAACCTTTTTTTGGTGAAGGAAAAAACTAACGTAGCTTGGCTTAATGAGCACCTGGTCAGTACACTTTTTGTGCTCCAGAATTAATACTGGTTACATTCATTCAAAGAATAAGATTACCTCCGAGGGTTCTTCCAATTGCTTCTCAAACCACTGCCATCACCTCATCTTATCTGGCTTTCAGCCAGCTTGCTCTCATCCAAATCTTGTGTCTTCATTAGGCACCGACAAAGGCCCTATCCAAATGGAACGCATGCAGCTGGGTGCCATCAGTGCCATGCAATCACTGTTCCACGGAACAGTATACAACATACTGAACAGGTTGTTAAAATTCAAGTATTTCAAGCCTGCATTTTAAACCAAACTTCTAACTTTTGCTATTAAATAGAAGAAAAAAACAACAAACCCAAACTTTTGAAGTAATCTGAATGACCAGAAACAAGCATGAATGAACTGAGACGCTTGCATCTTACTGAGATCACACCTGAATGCCTACAAGAGTGGGGCCAGCTGCAATCTTAACCTTCGCTACATATCTTCCTTGTATTTAAGATGTCAAACGTAATGTCCAAGACAATTATTGGCATTAAATTGCACATCACTCTTTTAGTTTTTTCTTCATATATTTTTGACCTCTAGAATTTAAGAGTAAGAGCAACTACTGCAGAGTTCTACAGCTTAAGAATTTAGGAAAAAAGCTCTGAGGAAGACTAGTAATGGCTCTATATTTTCTAACTTACCAGATAGCCTTTGATTATCACAGAAATCCTATCAGTACCAGTACTAAGTGAGAGACAGCGGTAAGTCAAGATCCATCCACCTAATTAATTAATTCTCCTGAAAAGCAGCTGGCAGAACTTCCCTGAATTAGCCTTCAAACATATAGCTGTACTTGAACATACCTTCTGAAAAAGCTCACACTTGTTTTAACATTTCCAATAATAAAGAATACATTGATTGCCCTTCATAAGTCGTTCTAATCATTACCTTCATTAAAATACAAACCTCTTTGAGTTTAAATTGTTCTAGAATCACTGTTCAATCTTGTTAGATTCTAAAAAGCTTAAAAATTCTGTTTCCTTACCAGTATTCATAGATTATAAAGCTATCTCTTAACTGCCTTTTTAATAATCTTAATAAACTAAGACACTTCATTACTTAAAACAGGTAAATTACACAAGCCCACATATATTATTACATCAACACTACAATGTGATATTTATTGCGCTACTATTAATTTTAACAACATTTGGCTGATAGAAGTATCTCACATTCCACTTTCCCTCATGACCATTTTTACTGGCATTAATTGTACTCCATATGCATATGAAATTCCATATGCATATTCCATAATTTATCTAGAACTGGTATCAGCCAGCAATGCTAGTACTACAAAGGTTATCCTGTCTCTCTAAACTCCTCCTCTTCTCCACTCCCTACACCCAAAAAAACCAACACCTCTGTTCTTCCAGTGCTACAAACTTGTTTTCTCAAAACTTAGTGAAAATTGAAAGTAGCAATCTAGACTGATGCTCATCCCATTCTTTCATTTATCTTAGATGCAAATGTGTAGATAAAGACAAATGCCAGTAAATAGGCAAATTTGAGTTTGTCCAGGTCTGCCCCCTGCTGCTGTCTAGTATCAGACAGCTAAGACTATCTACTTTTAAAATTACCTAGTAAGCAATTTTCCCAATGTTTAGTTTATCATACCCTCACTGCTTAGCAGTCATTTCTTTCTCCTTGAATCTGAATCAGTATTTATTCCCAAACTAAGCTGTATCCTTTCTCTGTAGTATCAGTACTTGTCTTTCCGTATCACGAAACCTTATTCTAATGCAACAGCCTGTTTGTACTTCAGCAAGAAATACAAAAATCTTCTGTCTTGTGGAAAAAAAGACACCCCACACTCCAAAAGGATTATCTGTTTCAAAACACAATTATCCATCCCTTCTCGCTGTCATGTATCTAATAATGTTACAGGGAGAGCTTAAAGCTCCTCATGTTAGCCATTCTGATGGAGAAGCACTTGGAACACCAAGTAGTGAGAAGATGAGGTGACCAAGTCATTAAGGAGGGGGGATCTGATCAAAATCCTGAGATTGACAGTTATGGGTGGGCTTTACTGTAACACAAATAAATACACCCACTTCACCAGACCTGCTCTGGGCCCTCAACTAACAAACATCACTTACACAGAACAAGAAACAGCTCATCCACAGATGTTTTCATTCCCTTTACACCAAATTCAAGATCAGGTCATGCCTGAACAATGTAACTAATTAGCACTGGACTTGTATAAAAATTTCACTGCTTGGTTCCTTGGGAACTATGAAGGAAAGTATTGAATATATTTTCCCCAGAAAAGCAATTAAAAATTCCAGGAATTTAAATTAGTTTAGTCAAATGTTTCCCGAAGTACTACTTTTGAAAATAAAGTAAAGGTATGGCACAAGCAACCTTCCTCTTAAAGAAAATCTCATTATAGTATATTACTGCACAACTAAAAAGAACATAATTTATAAGAATGTTTTGAAATAGGAACAATTTTTAAAATTGTGTTAAAACCAAGGGATGACCCTCAACTTTGCTCCTTTCACCCAGAACAAATTAAAAGAAATGTATGTAGCTTAATTTTTAATTACTTTCTTACATTCATACCACCACTAAACTTCAAAGCCCATTTTCCAGCAAAGAGATCCAACTGTTAGCTAAAAAAAAAAAAAATTCCCAATGCTTTTATCTCTTAGCTACTGTCTGCAAGGATCTCCTCCAAAACCCCCAAGTAAGGACTTTATGCATGCTCGAATCTTACATCCCATCCTGCATTCGTTACTTCACCCCATTAACATTCCACGCAGAGAGCCCTTTGCTGGTTTTATGAGGCGAAACCACAGAATGTCAGGTTAACAAAGCCCTGCCGAGAACGTTGCCCTCAGTAAAACTGTTCATCGGCAGTTTGTTTACATAGATTTCCAATGAATTATTAGCGTTATGGAACTGGAGGAAAATTAGAAAGGTTGGTAATAAAAATACACATTTTATCTCTATGCCTACAAATAATGCTGACTGTTTTCTTCATCACTGATTTTATTTTGTCATATCATTGTTTATTAAAAGAAATTTAAAACATAATTAGTATACGCTCTACTACTTTGTCTCAGGAATTTTTTTTTTCTTTTTCTTTTTTACTCAATTTGTTATAGGGTGGTAAAACGGAAAGGCTTTATGGCTTGTAGGACACGTGGACTGGATGTTTTGTGAACTGTTCTGACTTAAAATTATTATTACATGGGTACCTGCAATTCATTTGATGATGTGGATGACCCAAGTCTATGTTCTTATACTCCACATACATAAAATAGTAATTGAAAAAAACAGGCTGGGTCTGTTATTCTGGGCTTTGCCTCACCAGTATTTAACATAATTAAATGAAGAAAGTAGTAGTTGTGGAACTTATGTATGAATAATATTAATTTGATAATTAAACTATCATTAATGCACAGATCAAAATTAGTGTATACACCTATACATATATCCACAATAATACACAGGCACAACATTCAGGCGTTCACACTGTATCCTATCAGTACTCCCTCCACACCATCCACACCATCTGACCTACTCTAGAAACACCTCAGGTGCTTACAGGGCTTTAATTGAAGTCCTCTTTATTCAAAAGTTTCTTCCTATTTTGCAAAGAAACAGGAATTCTTTGTGTCTTTCAACAGGTCCATAAGAACGCTTGTATTTATTTCAGACAGAATAAAACACTACGAAAGTACACAGATTTGTATCTATACAATAAATTTCACTCCTCTAGTACAAGTGAAATTAATTATTTAGTTAGCCAGTGCTTTACCCAGCTTGCAAAAAGGGAGAAATTAGATGTTACCTTTATTTTAGTTTTAAGAAAGGGTGAAAAGAAAAATCAGAAAACTAGATGTTAAATAAAACCTGTAATGGAAAAGAATGCTAAAGAAATAAAGCAATATGCTTTAGTGAAGTTTTGCATAACATGCCACTGTTAAGTATTTTCTCTAGCTACTGAAATAAGGAGGTTATAGAAATACAAGATTTTACTGAGACTGATGGAGGAATTCTGAACCCAAATAACAGTTAATGTAATAGAAGGCATAACCTCTCAGCAAACCTTATTTATATCTTTAAGTTATCATCATTACAATAACACTATTGCTACAAATGCATGTACATAAAAATGTTAGTTTGGGTGGGTTAAGTTATATGACTTACACTTTATCTAACAAATTTAAAAAAGAACAGAATGGGAAACCATCTTGAAACTATGATTGCCACAGGAAACACTTTAATTCAAGGGAATTTCCCAGCACTGTCTATTTTTTATCATGGAAAATATTTACACAGTTCATATACATCACTTCACTGTGGTTTTAAGGACAAAACCTGCTACTTTCAATAACTTCGAAAGACGACGTTTTCTACATTTTCCAAAGGCCATTTAAGCTTGAGAACAGAGCAATTCTAACGTTGAATTAGCTGGTTTCATATTGTACCATTTCTCACAAAGAGATGTACAGTTAAGGCAGTTCAAGTAAGAATTATTTACATGAGTGCTTCCAATTTGATTCTCATGGCAAATCTTAAAAGTGGCATTGATCAAATATCCCCCTTTCAAAAATCTCATTTACACGTGATACTACACAAACTCTGTAATAACTTGAAACCTTTACTCAGTAGCAACACATTGCTAAACTACTAATTTCACTTTTGCCCTAAAAAGAGAAAAAAAAATTGTAAGGTTAAGGTCATACGTAAATAAGGAGGGCCATTTTCAAAGGGACACTGCTTATACAGTGGGAACTTAGAATAAGGACCACCTCCAGTAGGCAGCCAACTGCATTAAGAAATCACTACCAAATATTTCCAAGATCTGCAATACAACTTGTTCGACCTCCAGTAAAAGGCCACCTCTTTCAGGCAATGGCCTGTTGTTGGTCCCTTGCGTGGTCCAAGACCTGGGTGGTCTAGTGATTTTAGCTTGGACAGCTTATTTCAGTTTTTACTATATTTAACTGTCTCACATCACATTTTATTCTTCTGTAGAAAGAATTCAAACTTCACTAAAACAAGAAACAGTCTCTTATTTAAATCTTGCTTCCTGAACATTAACACGAGTCTTATGAGAAAACTGTATCACAAAACCAAAACAAACAAACAAAAAGCTTTTACATGACATCAATTCCAAAAGGAGAGGAAGGACCCTAAGGACCCAAAACAATCCTGAACACATAATACATCCGCACAGTAGTTTGAAATCTTTAATGTTGAGGCTACTATTAATGTCTTCAGACCACAATTTCTAGCAGATCCACCTGGCAGAACGGCTGTGAGCATCATTTTTTTCTTATTAGTGTGGGATGTAAGAAGGAAGAGAGCAAGTTCAGGTGAGATTTCTACTTCCACAGTTGGCTACATTGCTTCTGGCACCTGGCTGAGCTCTGCTTTGATTTCTAGTGTATGCACTTTACAGGCAACCTGTTGTGGTGTGAAATTGTTTGAACAACCATGGCACAATGAAGCATTTCTTTTAGAACTGATTCTTAAGACATGTTACTATCCAGAAAAACAACATCAGCAACAGAACTGCACTAATTACTGAATGCTAGCATTTAACCAAGTAATGGAGAATGTTAACATTGCGTCTGGATGCAGTTCACCACACTGTAGTTTTTCAGTACCTCTTGAGAAGAATTATCCAATAGCTTTTGCTGGGCCCTATTGCAAGTTCAGGTTTATCCTTTATTTTTCCCTTCATACTGGTGTTACATTTTTTCCCTCTCCACATTCTTATTCATTACATATACCAGACATGAAAAATTGAAGATAATTAAATTGTCTGAATTATCAAAACGCATAAAACTTTGCAGTAGACAGCTCAGCTGTTCCATGCAGTGATATAAACATCCATTTAAAAGTCTAGGCAGATTAAAATTCAAAGAATATTCCAATAAGATTAATTTTGCAGACTTAGGGCTGACACTGAAAAACACTAGCTGGTACCGGTAAGTGGAAATAAAGAACAGTAAGTGACCAAAACAAAACCAAAAAAACTGACCAAAGAACAGATGCTTATAAAAAAAAAAAAAATCACAAAGAATTTTGATCAAATCAGAAAATCCAATTTGAATGTTTGGCGAGGAAAAAAAAAGCAGCATTTCTACATTTTTCTACAAAGAAAGATGTGTTCTCATTTTTCAAATGTACTTCCCCTTCCTTTTTTTCTAGAGAGAGATGATTATATCAAAAAGACTCTTCTCACAATGCAGAAAATTTATTATTAACTAAGGTCAAAGAAGTTCTGAAAGACTCAACAAACACACTGGCAAATGCATGAACTACTATTATTATCTCCCAAGCTGCCTTCAGGAGGATTTAGTAATAATGTTGCTAAACACATTTGAAGTTTTTCCTCAGTTTCAAATTAAGAGTCAATTTAACAACACAGATTATAAAAATCTACTTCGTGATTTTTGTTTATTCTTAGCTTATTATTAATGCATTAGATGTTACACCTTGCCTCAAATGTACATTGTCATTACATCCTCTGGGAAAAGGAACTATTACTGGAAAATAGATGTTTCTATTTTCTATTCTAGGGCAATATTGGATTGGGGGGTTAAAAATAACCACTATCCAATTTCCCAGTGAACGCAGTCCTCCTCCTTTTGGAGAAAAAAAGCTTAAGTTAATATATATGAAATTTTTGCAACATATTTGCTTCATCAGAACTGTTTAATATTTAAAATATGATTTTAAT
>NW_009202975.1:12746-25942 GCF_000690835.1 Fulmarus glacialis | reverse complement strand
CGGCCCCGTGGGAGCGGGGGCTCGGGCTCCGCGCGGAACTGAGGGCGCGGCGCAGCATCCCCAAGCATCCCGTGGGGACCCTGTGCCGAAGGCCCGCCGTGAGCATAACTAGGGCTCTCTGGCAAGGAACGAGCCCTACTTACAGGTTTATTTTTTCCCAAGACCCCAATTTCCTAAATCCCAATTCAGTTTAAAAATAATTATTTGAAGGATTTCAGCACTACTACTTTTGAACACCTGCTTGTACGGGCTTTCTGCTTGGGTATGTATATGCAGGCACTTGCACAGGAGCATCAGTGGCAAAACCAGATACTTCTGGTGAAATTAGGCTTTTGTGAGAAAGTGCTACAAGACCAAAGCAAAGGAAACCTTGACTCATATATTCCTTTACTTCTTCACAGATACGGTAGCACTGATGTTAAAAAGCAGACTTCAGATTTAGATTTTATCTGAGAAGAAATTCACACCCTGCAGCTGCATTTGGCATGTGGCATTTAGTGTTTTGAAATAGCTCCTCGATCTTAGAGCAGCTCTGTGCTGAATTTTTACTGCAATGAACAGATCGTGCTCAGCTTCATATCAATAGACATATCTCTACCGATTCCATATTTTAACCAGCTTATGGGCAAAATCTTATAAATGAAGTTGTATTAGGAAAAATCCCAATAACCCATTCAGTGTTACATAGCTGAATACTCAAATACAACAGTCTGTCGCTATGGCTAAAATTTTAACTATAATGAAGCATCATTCTGCAGGACTGCTGTAGCATTGCAGGCAACGTGGGAGAAGGTAATTTTGCTTAAAGAGCACTAGTTTAAGTGAAAAATGGATTGAGCAAAATCTCAAATGCAATCTTCCAGGTCCTTTGAGGAGTTAAATCAGTATAATCTAGCAGAGCTGTGTCAGTTCACCTTGATTGAAGGTCTCGCCAAATAGGTTTGTCCTTTCACTCATCAAGGGCAGAAAGAGTTCATAATGCTGAGAGGTGAATTCATGTGAGCGTTGTATCAATGAAGATACAGTAACCGCTAAAGCAAAAAACTGCTAAAGATAAAAAAATTGTTAAAATAAGAAAAAGGATGAAAGTAGAAGGTGGAAGGAAGAGTAGGAAGAAAAGCCTTCACAGAATATTGCTCTGTTCGTAAAAAGAGTAATCAGCAATCAGTATAGCAAGGAAATGTCATAGAATCATAGAATCATTAAGGTTGGAAAAGACCTCTAAGATCATCGAGTCCAACCGTTAACCCAACACCACCATGCCCACTGAACCACGTCCCTAAGCGCCTCATCTACACGTCTTTTAAATACTTCCAGGGTTGGTGACTCAACCGCTGCCCTGGGCAGCCTATTCCAAGGCCTGACCACTCCTTCAGTAAAGAAATTTTTCCTAATGTCCAGTCTAAACCTCCCTTGGCACAACTTGAGGCCATTTCCTCTCGCCCTATCGCTAGTTACTTGGCGGAAGAGACCAACCCCCACCTTGCTACAACCTCCTTTCAGGTAGTTGTAGAGCATCGTCAGACTGGAGCTTCTCGAATATCTGTGCAGCATGCAAAGACTCCTACAGAATTCAGGCAGAATTCATCTCATGGGTGAAGATCATTTTAATGCATAGTTATTTAAATATATTTTTTCAGCCTTCTCTCTAAAAAGGAACCCAGGGCTTTTTCAATGAACTTGGTGTCTACAGAAGTAAACTTTAAAACCAGTATGGAGTCCAGAGTGCAACCTTCTGGATTTCTCATATTTACTCTGACAGTACGATTTGATGTCATAAAAATAAAGCTATGATTATCCCACGAAACATGTTTATGCCACATACTTGGGGGAAAAAAAAAAAAAGAACAGCAGCAAAAGTCTGTGGTTTCTGACTGAAGGAATTTTCTTGTTGTGGGGGAGGGTGATCGGGTAGAGATTTTGACCCTGGTCCTGCAATTGGATCCATCAAGCCTGACCTCTGTGCTCCTGCAGTGCTTGCTGGAGTCAGCAGAACTACGTGCTAAGTGCAGGGATCTGTCCATGTGGAACTAACTGGGGATTTGGGACCTTCCAGTTTCCTGCTGTGGAGGGAGGATGAGTTCACCTCCGTGTAAATTCTGGAAGAGGAGCAAGAGATTTCCATAAGAGAAGCTTGCATTTATTTTTAGATCTTCTGTTCTCTCACTCAATCCCATAGAGATCATGCTGCACACAGAGTGCCTGCCTTTCTCCAACTACACACGCCTAACTGCTAACACCAGGCCATTGCTGCTGAAAATCAGCGTGCCCCGTATTTCTCTAGTGAGAAGAGTCTCGCACATAATTTGCAGTCACTGTTCAGTAGCTGCTGCTGCAGTTGCTAATCCAGTCGGTTTAAATGTTGTGTCCCAAATATGACCTCTGTCAGTGCCATGTCCATCACTGTGGAGAACAGTAGTTGTCTTGTGCCCCTCCAAAATGCTTTATTTCTTGGCATCCTCCAAGGACAGGGAGGTCAGTGTGCACCTGCAGCTCCATGCAACTGGATAATGTTCTGAATGCACCTCTCCATCCAGAGCCACGTCTTCTGATTGCTAGCGAGGCTGCATGGACACGCAGTGACTTCCAGCTGCCAGGTACATCCCGTACCACCTGCCTGTGCTCAACACCAGGCTTCTCTGGCCCTCGGGAATGGGATCAATGAGATCAATCACAGATCGATGACAACTGGCAGGAGCTGGGACAGCTGTGTTGGCAAGTAAGAGAAAGTTCATGCATTCCATAATGGACACCTGCTTTTAGCCATGCTATTCCGGGCCAGGAGACTGACCCGCAGGCACATCAGCAGCACACCGCTCGGTTACTTTGGATGGTGTCCATTGCCCTCTAGATTGTTTTGTGTGGTGCCTGCTCCAGCAGGTGTGGACTGAGAACAGCTTTTGGTTTGAGCCTTTTGAGGGAGATAGGCAAAACTGACGGGATCCTGCATGGGGAGATACTAACTTGTCCAGCAGTGTCGGGGCACTTCTAGGCACACTCAAAAGCAGAACTTGAAGCATATGTGGAAATACAAAATAAAAATGAAAGAGCTCATGGCATTCTCATTGCTCTGGTGTTTAGACAGCTCCTGAGCAAAGTTTTTTGGGACCTCCATTCTGGATTGCAAGATTTCAGAGCTTACGCACCTCATCCTTTGTTAGATATGGCTGTAAATCCATTTGTGTATACAATGCCTGATCTTGAAATTTAAACTTCGACAAGAAAGTTCACTGCAGCCCAGAATTGCCTGGATGCTCTGGGGGAACCTACAGCCAGAGTTGTGTGCCTAGGACCCACATTCAGAGAAGAAGAGACCTCAGAAGGGGTTCCACCACAGCTCTCTCATAGAGTAAGGGTTCAAAAAGGAAAAGCTGTGATTGTCAAAGCCTTTAAAACTGGTAGGACCACAAACCTCTGTCAAGGCTTCAAAAAGGTGCCATTTTCTTTAGGGACATTAACCTAGTAGTTGTTAGGACTCCTGGTGGGAGACAGTGCTTTGCATCCCATCAGGGGAAGGGAACAGAATTTGATGCATGCAGGATCTCTTAGAGATCTATGTAAAAATTGGCAGAGGTCACAATTTGTATTTTCTCTGTTCTGGGATGCTCTCGTTCAAGCTGGGTGCTCAAAAAATGCCTACAGGACTGGGTTGTACAGGTGAACCAAGCAGATGATGTCTAATCTGTAGACTGGACTTATTAATGAGTGAGCTAGTCTAAGGAATCAGACAGAATTAAGACATTATAAGGACTTTCATGGATCAGAAACTTGAGCACATTTGAAGTTTCCCAAGCAATCAAGAGGGAAAATATATTAAGAATAAATCATGTTTTCTAATGATGCTGAGTGTCCAGGAGCAATCATGACCTTCCACAAACATCTTGTGCATTCCCAGCTCACGCTGGTTTCAGCAAGTCTGAAAATCAGGCTTCTTGTTGGGAACCCTGATATGGATTTAGATCCTTGAGTTTAACAACTTTGCTATTAATAGTTTTGCTATTAAATAATTAATAGCTCTCCTATTAAACTGCATAGCAAAGGGCTAATGAATTTTGAGGGAGAAAAAGAAGGGATTGGTTAAGTATCTTTAGTGATACTGAACTGTGTATCAGTACCAAGATCTTACTCACACTTGCTTATCATGCAAGTGTTTAAAGAAAAGATTCTTGGGGATTAAAAAGCTGGCGTCTCTTAGAATTGTCTGTCATCCATGGTTCTTTTATGAAGATAGTGGGTATATTTCCTCATAACGTGGAGGTGACAAGTCATCACAGGCATAGTCTTCCAGCAGTTCTTCTGGCTCATCGGAACTGTCCTCTGACCTGAAAATAGTAAGAGGAGCAGGCGCAAAAAGAATTTAGCAAACGCAAAACATGCAAGTAACCTCAGTGCCGCATCCTCAGCCTTATCTGGGCAAAGCACTTCCTAACTTCTTGAGAAAGTGCTATGAGATGAAGTTTTACTGCGATTCAACCATTTGCTGTGTTCTTTTCATGAAGTATAAAAGTGTCAGGAGGTGACCTTTGTTTTCATGCTGCCTATGCCTGTCACACATCTTGCTGAGGACGATGGGTCAGTCAGCAGTTTTTCAAACAGACTTTGATAAATGAACTAAAAGTGACTTGTGTTCTGGGAAGGATATAATTCTGAGTAATTCCTATAATTAAAATATTTTTCCTTAGAGGAAAGAACTATATAAAATTATTTTGTGTCTGATTAAAGCAGTTTCATACTGCTCTGTAATGTCAGCGATCTTGTTTATGCCCCAAAACTAGGAAAAGAGTAAGGGCTGGAAGGTTGCTGCAATGGGAGAGGAGCGTGTTGTGACCAGGCGTAATTGGGATGGAGAGCATCCAGTACCAAACTGATTCTTGCATTGTCATAAAAATGCTGTTTGTGCGCTGACTCGTGTGTTGTGATTGTGTTTGAGTGGAAGCCTCTGGCTGTACGTATAATAACCTTCTGGCCAACAGTCTAAAGGTAGTAAGATAAGCATAAAAAAAAAAACATGGGCAGAAGCATATATGCTAATATCTTCAAAAGTAACAGGAGATTTAGTAGACTGAAAATTGGGAGGGATTCATAAGTGAATTTAATTTGGATAAAAATGCTTTCCAGAAAAAGTACGTCTCCGCAGACTTTACTCAAGAAATGCTCCTAACAAAGGGAAAAAAAATGTCTGAGGAAGGATAACACCCTGGACTAGCTTTTGTTTGAAACCATACACAGCACTTAAAATACTCAGAAGCCTGCGTCCAAACACACTAAGGCATTTCAGAAGATGTACCTCTGATTCCTGATATTCTCTGCAGAATAAGTAGCGTAGTTCTCGTCTCCGGTAAAAGCCAAGTTATCCAAGGGGTAGGCAGGGCAGAAATGAGCAGAGCCCGGGGTGGGAATCGGTGAGGCGCTGGACGGGACAGGACCGCAGCAGCTGAGCACCGGGTGAAGGTAGCCAGGACTTACAGCAATGCCTTCGTGGGCCGGGTAGGGCGGAGGGATGTACTGTACCACTGTGGCGCCGTGAAAAGTTATAGGCTGGTTAATGCCGGTGAAGACAAAGGACTGTCCACTTGCAGTCTGGTCGAGGTCTGACGTATTTTCCTCTCTTTCTTTACAGGGCTTGCATGTAAGCATGTTAAATTTACAAACAGCAATGAGAATAAAAGTCACCCCGACAGACAGCAGAATAGGCCCTAGTAACTGAGTCCACTCCAGGTGAGTAACGCCATCGTATTTTATCCATCCCATCACGGTGAAAGTGATCCCCACGAGTCCCAAAAACACACCTGAAAAGAGCAAAGTGGCACCGGCTTTATCCCCATCTGACACCAGGACATCGGATCTGTTTGGCTGATAAGGAGTGACAGAAAAGACGTTCAAGGAGAAATCTTCTACATTGTTGTTGTTCTGCTCCATTATTGAGTATAACGTATCTTCTGCCTCAAGAGAAAGGGGGCTAGTAAGGGACTCGGCAGAGCATTTAAAGTTGAAGGTTCAGGTTAGTTATACAAGAACTTTGTGTGTGTATGGTTAACAGAGTCCATCATGTGAAAGAATAAACTTTGCTTAGAAGAATAAAGGTCTGGGAAGTGAAGCCTGAAGCAATCACTAAAGACTTCTTGAATTACCACCATCGCTTCCGAAATGCCTTCACCCTTGCATGGCTGCTTATCTCTTTGTTTATCCTCTTCTTTAATTTGGCACCCACCGATACTTCCTTGCTGTGCCCATGCCAGATGGAAAAGAAAGGAAGCTCTAGAAACTCTAGCCACCACAGCTTCTCCTAGGCCCCCTGCCAGCTGATGCATCCAACATATGGACAGCATACGTTTAATCAACAGCAGTGTGGCGACTCTTGCTCTCCTTGGGCCACCGCCCCAGCAACCCAGATCTGCAGGAAAATGCGTGGCCATTGCTGGGAGTGCTTTGCAGTACTCTGAAGTGTGACATTTATAGCCACACCTGGACCTCTGCTGCAGCTCATTCTGCAGTCCAGAGCTTCCGCGGTTTAAAAAATATCAAAGTAGGCTTTCTGATATTTTGCCAAGGGGGAGCAGTGGGTGGGTGGGAGGGTAAGCGGCAACAGGGTGGTGAGTGCTGAACAGCCTGGGAGAGCTGCTGGTTGTGGGAGAAAAGTTATTTCAAGCCAGCCAAAGCTTTCCAGCTGTTTGAAGGTAGCATAATTGCTCTGTAATTTCCCCTTAATTGTGGACATTTTTTGTTGTGGGATCTCCACCCCTTCCTCAAAGTTTATACTGAGTAAAACCCACATACCCTGAATAGCGCACCACTGCAGGAATGACAAAGCATCTCCTGTAATGTTAAACGTACTAAAGTGAGGGATCTTATCCTGTACTCAGAAGTACCCAGAATATTTTTTTACATTACAATGAATTGTTCTGTTGAACATATGTCCCATATATTAAACAGACAGATTAATTGAATGTTGAGATTTTCTGTTTCCTAACAGTTTCAGACTAAAGTAATTGCTATCGGAAGGCTCTGGTAGAAGTCTTTGTGTAATTCCTTAAGGAGAAAAAATCTCCAACTACTCCATCTGTTTTGACTAGCCTGGCAGGGGAGTACACACAGGACAGAGATTACTCCTCAGGTGGTAGAACGTATAATGCTATTTCCTGCTACCAGCAGCTCTGGGGAAGCAAGCTTATCCTGAGATTTATAAGATAAAAATAGCTCTAGAACTAGAAAACTCACCTTCCAGACTGCTTCCTCAAAATCAGTAAAGGTGCCTTTAGTCTACTGTGCATTCATATCACACAGTGTGACAACAGCCCACTTCTGAAAGGGGCTGCTCACAGAATTTGGCACCTTCAGAACTGATGCTGAATGCAATTGCAGATGTGTCTTTCTCATTTGTTAGGAGATAGACCTTGAGCAATATTAGTGCTGGACTCCTTTAAAAAATATCTGGGAAGCTTCCAAAGTCAGTATTATGTCTCCTATTGCTCAGGATGCCAACAAATTGTCTGACAAATACACTCAAGATCAGCCCTTCCCCCAGCACCGAGTGTGGCCAGGACTCTCTGCACCACTTGAGCAAAGTGTTAGGGCTTGCAATGCAGTGGTTTCGTATAATGACAACTAAATTAGCAAGTGCTGAAATACTAGATAAGCTGTCCTTGTATTGGTAATTGTAGCCAAAACCTAAGTCACCTTTAACCTTACATTTGGTAAACTTAATGGAATGAAATTCTGTTACTGCTCTCTGCAAGTCAAGTTTTTCCATACCACGAATCATTCTTGTCGTTGTTTGCTGAATCTTCCAGGCTTTCCAACATGCTTTAAAAAGCAGCATTATATCATAATAGCCGTCTAACTAATGGTATATACAGATATAGTGTCACCTTCCTCCTCTCATTCATCCAAGAACTCTGCAACTTTGCAATAGGATTATGCTGGAGCACTTCCTTGGTCCTACGCAACGGTCCTTAGATGCTGGCTGGAGTCAGAGTTTTCCAAGTTGGGTGTTGCATCATCCCATGGCTGATGCTCTTTGCCTCTGGCCTAGGACATAACTTCATGGTTGTTGAGCAAGTGCACAAGTAGAGGTGGAGAATACAGGTGGTTTCTTCCAAGGCTACTTGTCACTTGAACTTTGAAAACGGGATGGAAAACACTCTCTGTTTGATGCAGTAGGATCTAAATTAAAATCACACCTCTCCCTGTAAACTGCCCCCTCTTTGTAAGATACAATTTCCTCTAAGCCTCCCCACATTTCTCCCATTATTTCCCCAGACAGTGGCGATGCTGCATTCAGGCAGCTGTCAAGGTCTTTAAGCGATTACCGGATCACACCGATTTTTTAAGGCCAGTACTTTCTTTTGCCAAGTAAGTGTACATTCTGGGAACTCACTTAAAGATGCTGATTTACTGAATGCATCCCCTTTTATCTGGTATAACTCCCAAAAAAATGAAGAGAGTTTTGTGAAACCTAAGGAATTGGTCAGTGAGGTTTTCAGAATGGGTGCTGTTCTCAGATCTCACTACAGTTTTGTTCCCTGCTTCAGGGACCTTACCCCTGAACACAAGCACTGCTTTGCTTTCTGTTCCTTTACATAATCTTCTGTCACCAATGCAGTCTTCACCTGCAGCACTTGCTGCTGGAAGCAGGTTTTCTATAGTGCTCTGCACCTCCTCAGTTCTCTGTTTCAAGAGTCATTCTAGTAAACGCAGACAGGCCTTCACTTAATCCTTTTCTCCTCTCCTTCTGCTATTGATTTTTACATAGTTGTTCACATTATCAGCCCATTGTAGTGAGGTTTTATTTTCTCACATGCCTGTAATGTAGTCAGAGACTTAGTCACAGAACATGCAAAATATGTCCTATAAAAGAAAATTATACCATGGTGCTGCACACTGGTTGGCTTTAAAAAAAGTAGGTACAAAGTATCACTCCATAATGAAACATTCAACTGTAGGGAGATTAAGGAGCCAATGATTTGACTAAGAGAGATTTTTTCCTAGAGAAAGGCAACTGTACGTGCCATCTTTAGTGGAAAACACGAATTACGTGTGTAAGAGCAATACCTAAAGAACCACCACTAATGGGCCTTGCACCCTGGGGCCCTGAACTACTGCACTGCCAGCCTCAAAGCATAAATAAGCTGCAAGGAGCAGGTTCAGCCAGCTGCCCACAACTGCATCTACCTGCAAGGTGGTTTTATATGCTCCCAGGGAATGTTGTCTTGTCAGCAGGCACACCAAATTGAAGGTATTTCCACACCTAATTACCCAGATACATGCATGTGTGATAGCGGGAGGAGCACAGATCTAGATGAACGCTGACACGTTCGCTGTGGAAACGTGGAGGTATTTGCAGAAATGTCTGCCAGGACACAGAAATGGCCCACAAGCCATGACTCTGAATAGGTACGATGGAAAAGGGATAGATGGATACAGTGCTACCAACTACAAAGGGCAAGGATAGGATGGATGCAATCCAGTGAGTGCTGCTATCCTAAAAACATAGCATCATTGCAGAGATCTGTGCAATCTCAGTTTTTCAGATGAGTTAGCTTTCCATTTTTTTTAGCTGCTGGTGATGCAGGAAGAAAGACTTCTCTTAGAGAAGAGGCATCCATTTATATTTTCATGAATCCTTCTCATATCCAAAGGATTGTAGTGTTGCAGTTAGAAGCAGAGTAACGTCACTGCAGACAGCAAGGCAGAGAGACCTTAGCTTCACTTACAGAGGACAAGCAATCCTTACCTCCCACTTTGCCTGTTTACGTAAGTGTGAATCAGTAACCAACTTGATTTGCTCCCTAGCATTTGTATGTCAAGCACTTAAGCTAACCTTAGGGCAGAAAGGGGGTTATAGCACCATTAGTGTGACAGTAAAGTATCTCACTTCCTCAATAAAAATGCTATTCCGTATTATTTTAAGCTACTTTTATAGTTTTACGAGGTGTTGCTTCCTTTCTAATACAGACATTTCACCCCTACTCCCCACATCAAAAATTCCTCCCACTAATGCTGTTCTCCCAGTGGTAGCCTTCAGTGGTGGAGGCAGATCTGCTGGCCTCTTACTCAGGTTTTCTGACCTTGCTGAAACAGATTTCGACAACACCGTAAGCAAACTGTTGCCCTGGCTATGTTAGCGCACTCAGCGCTGAGCAGGTTACGGAGGTGCACCCAGCAGATCCACTGAGTTTTCAAGGAATGATTCTCCAAGTCAAAAATAGAAGATGCTAATACAGCTGTACATGGAACTATTTCCTAAACATCTTCTCAAAATGACAAAAGAAATTCTGTTTTCAATCCTTGTTTTCAGAGCTTAAGTAACACCTACCCTTCCCAGGAAATTCAGGTGCTGACTCCAAAGAGTCAGGTCAGCAGCTTTCTAAAGCATGCTTTCTGTGAAGACTGCTTTTTTAGAAATAAAGTGATCCACACTGCAGACTCTGCAGTAGAAGATCAAAACATAATAACCTTGAAGAAAAAAAAGATCATGTTTCAAGTTCCAGAGGACTTGGCTCAGAGTCAACATATTCTACTTGATTTCTCTGGTCTCTTGGGTAGATCTTGAGAACAACTGATTGAGCAAATTGCAGGCAGCACAAAAGGTTAATACCTTTACAGTTAGCAATCAGACGTGACTGTATTTTTTTTTTAAAAGATGGTGACCTTATTTCAAGATTTATTTATTTAGAGTAAATGCTTTTTGATGTTTAGCCTTTTCAGCAAATGAGTGTTCATTTGTAATTCAAACAACAGAACAAAGCCAACATGGGTCTTTGTTTGCATGGGATCTTTTAGGTAAAATACTCTAGCTTCTGTACTTGCTATATAATGACAAATCCAGAGAGAGAGAAAAGCTCCTTTGACATGTGCAAAGCTTTGTACGCCTGAATCATGCAGGGCAGCGGACACCACTGTTAAAAATCAGGTTAGAAACAAAAGCTTTAAAAAAAAAGATCAAAAAGATTTTTGATTGGATTACAGAAGTCATTCAAGGACAGCATCCTTGAAAAACTCACTAGGTAAAAAACACTTGAGAGAAAAGAGGACAAAATGCCTGCTGGCTTTTGTGGATCCCCTTTCTTCATATAGACATTTCCCATGGCTGAGTCATGCCAGTTTAATCGGCTCCCACATACTAAATCCCAGTCTGTGCTGTGTTTGCTCATTACTCTGACTGCATAAGCCCCTCAGCTCTACCTCCCTCACTGGCTGGCTTGTTTTTGTGTGGCTGCACAAAGAGCTGCCCTAGCACGACTGCGGGAACAAGCAGAGGTGGAAATAAATGGCCAAATGCAGGAGCTCCTGAACATCTCTCTAAAGAACGCTGCAGGTGAGAGGCATGTTCACAGAAAGATGACACAAGGCAATCACCTTTCCCCAGGCACAGGAGAGAACTCGAGTGCTTAATTCAAAGCTTGGCATTGTTACAGCCAGGTTCCCAGAAATTCAGCACGGCAGAAGACAAGTTGAGGTGTAGCTGAGGTCCCGGAGCATGCAGGTGTTCAGAGACTCAACTGAACAAGACAGAGATCGCTTTTGCAAGATGTTTTAATGGTGGTAAGTTCACCATGCTGAACCAAGCCCAAACAGTAGCTCTGTTTCTGGGCACAGTATCAGGTCTGTTTTTCTCAAAGAGGGTTCAGAGCAAGTCGTAAAGCGTCAAAGGTCAGCAGAAACTCATTTCCTACTAATTATCCTTACCTACTACAAGTAAATCCTTCAGTTCAGGAATGGGTGCAAACATTCACAAAATAAAACTAGAACTTCTTGTCACTCCATCCTGAAGGCAGGCAGCTACTGCTAACTTAGGGGCTGCACAGCGACAGAGGAGCTAAGAGGGATGTATTTCTGAAAGGTCTGTCACCGGTTGTGTCAGTTAAAAACATCCATTGCATGTGTTTCCATGAAACTGCCTCTCTCACGTTTGCTGATAAGTAATGTCTGCACCTGGAAGATACCATTGCTGAGTGCCGCTCACTTTCACAAAATAAGCACTCCTTGTAGAAACCATGAATGATGATATATAACAGTAGTATAATCCCCCTGGAATCAGTCATTACCACAGTTAAACTGTTAGCCTATTAACTACCCTGAGTGTTGCCTTAGGGCTTTTAACAGCTGGCTAAAACTGATTTTCATAGGGATTATACTTACATAAGGACCAGAGAGGGTCTAAATTAAGCTATGGAGTGTTTGTTACCGGGCAGGCCAAAAAGTAACGATTTAAGTTCTCCATAACATATTTGGTCCCAATCTTAAAACACCCCTATTTGTGATGCTCTCAGAGTACATGCAAAGTCAGTAATTTTGCAAACAAGCATTTTCCACAAAAGTCATACAAAAATAGAAATAAAAACACTTCCTAATTATTTCTTTTTTGAAGCTCCAAACAGATTTAATTAAAATAAGCAAAAAAACTTAGCGCCTCCATTATATAAAGAACAACTAAAAATAGAAACTGAAGTTGTACTAGAACAAGATGAGCATTTAACATTCTGCAAGTCTGAACCCCTTCAGACTACTTGCTCAGAAGGCCAGCATTATCTAGTATTTCTTGAAACCCAAATTCATCATATATGCTTTTTGATGAAAAATTAAGACACAGCCAACATTATTGCTTTTATTACAAAATGTAAATAAATTCAAAAATTGTAAATCTGAGTGTACAATTTAAGTTAAAAATGAATTCTAACTGACAGTCCTCTATGAGCTGGTGTCAGATGGGGCTAAGGAAATAGATGAAGAAGATGAAGAAGAAGATGGAGAATATTCATTATTTGTTATTGATGCTTTCTCTTCATATTTTGGAGGTGATTCAGAGGAGACGTATAGCATCGGTAAAATATCTGAAGGTGAGCTGCTTCCAGAAATTGTATATATGGTTTCGTAGTCTCTAACAACTGTTCTTTCATCATCTGCAAGCTGTGCTCTGTAAAACACAAAACTGCATATTAGCATAATTCATTTTCCTACAGTGAGTGAAATTCCGCTTGACTTACATAAACATGTACGCACAGACTCCCTAAAAATCCCTGAAGCAAAGAACTTACATAAGCATTAGGATTTCATTCTATGGGCTACATTATGACTCATACGAAAATTCTATTACTTCAGAGGGGAAGGGCAAATAAGCTCCCTTATAACCTTTCACATCACCAGTCACAGCCTGGCTTATGGGTATTAGCTGCTTCTGGCAGGGCTATCTCACA
>NW_009202975.1:0-12733 GCF_000690835.1 Fulmarus glacialis | reverse complement strand
TCCGATCCTCAGCTCCTAATGTATCTTCCCTTTTACGGTCTACCACATACACACTGTCCCCTTCCCCTATGAAAGACAGTTACTAGACTTAGAATTGCATTGCAAAAATCACAAACCTTAGCCATTTGAGATCTTACAGGAAAGGCAACTTGAAACTTTCATTAAGCTTTCTCCTCAGCTCCTAATGTATCTTCCCTTTTACGGTCTACCACATACACACTGTCCCCTTCCCCTATGAAAGACAGTTACTAGACTTAGAATTGCATTGCAAAAATCACAAACCTTAGCCATTTGAGATCTTACAGGAAAGGCAACTTGAAACTTTCATTAAGCTTTCCAGCAACCTGTGACAGACATATGCTCAGAGCTGGAGAAACAGAAGCAACTGGACACGACCAGACTGCTAAGTTCCCAGCGACAGTCAAGGAGCGGCCAAGTATTCATTGCCCTGCTCTGACCATCATAACTGGATCCCAATTGGTTGCACCCGCATGGTTCTGGTACCCTGCTCATCTTACCCTGGAACTGGCCCTCAGCACATTGCTTCAGCTGCTTCCCAAGGAAAGGGAAGAAGAACTCGTTCCTTACGACTTGCTCCCAGAGCTGACTCTTGCCTTTTTGCATACATCTGTACCCCCACCAATACTGCGTGAGAAGCAGGAATACAGAACATGGTCACCTCATCTTCAGTGGTGTTACTGGTGTGTGAGGGTGTGTGTTGAAAGGACAGAAGAGAACATACTACAAGAGAAATGCTGAAGTGCTATATGACAGATTGCAGGAAAAAAACAACCACTTCTGGGATCAGACCACAACTCAGCTTCCTACAAGCTCTCTCATCCAGCACAGCCTCCACCACAGCACTTGCTGACAGAACATAGAGCAATGGACTGAGAAGGCAAATCACATTTGCCTAGTAACCACCCATGTATGAAATGGGTATTCCCTTCCCCCCCTTCACTATGTCAGGGGGAACGAGGCCACTGCTTCTCCTCCGTGAAAGGGCTTGGGAACCAATTTGCACGAGTCAAGATGCCCTGGCTGCTACCAAGTGCTGCGCCATGGGAGAGCATGATCGACTGATATACCCAGAGGTGGTATCAATTCACAGGGTCTCTGGGAGGACCCTGGGGAGCACGGAAGGGCAAAAGCTGGAGCACCCCCAGCCACAGAACACCAAAGCAGAAGGTCAGGGTTTCTGCATCCAAGGTTGAGGTGTTTTGTCTGCTCCACTAGAAACTGCCCGAACAAGCTGGGCTACAAGCTGCCTCTTTGTGTACATATGCTCACAAGACAGAGAAGGCAATCAATGATTAAGTTGATGGAATCACACACAAAGTTCAGAGCACCTGAGCTGGACATTCTGGGTGGAGACAGTTGATCCAGTTGCAGGGGATTTTGTAGGAGAATGGGTAAAGGAAGGAGGGGTCACCTGGTACGTGCACCAGCAGGGAAAGCCCACAGGAAGTCTGAGGAACTAGCTTTTTTGCCATTCCCCCACCACCCTTTTTTTCCTTTTTCCGCGCAGGGTGTGCTGCTTGCATTCTTTCACACCCTTTGATAATGCACACATTTTACCAAGCAAGTGGGCAGGCAGCCCACATCTGAACTCAGGGCCTAAAATTATAGGGTAGAGAGGACTTGTGGCCCTCAGTTTTGTGCATTGTACTTTTATGGACAGGTGGTACAAGAGTCACTCTGTCTCTCAGCTGCTTGTAAGGCTACAGCAGAACACAGCTTTCATGTATGTTCTCGTATTTCTCCCATCCACTCCAGCCTGGTCTTCTAAATGTATTTAAACTGAAATGTTTTTTGAGGGTGTCCTTGGACCATATTTGAATTGGCTGTCTCAGGGCTACTAGAAGTCCAGGTTCACACTCCGGGCAAGTCATTCCTCCACACACATCCATTTGCTTTGTATGTACATCTGGGATGTCCATGCCAGAACTACAGTGTATGCTGGAGCTGTAGCACAGACAGGCTCAGTGTGGTGTCTAGCTCCAGGACTAGCTGCAGCTGGTATGAAACACCTTCCAGCTGTGGATGCCTTCACCCAGCCCAATAAGAACACAGAGACTTCATGTAAACTCCTTCTTTCAGCAGCAGGAGTTTATTTTCTCTCCTACTTGCTCTAGGTGTCCCTCGATTGCAGTAGTATAGCTCTGAGAGCTGATGTATTTCCCTTGCAAGCTGAGAACAGAGAGAGACTTTTATACTTAACAAAATACAATGTTTCTTCACACAACAATTTGTGCCTGGTCATGAGAGTCACTGCTCTCTGGAAAGCACTTTTGCTTGATCAACCCTGACATCTTCTCATCCCCACATCCACCCTTGTCATCCTGAATTGACAGGTGTTTAAGGCACTGAGTAATCAACAGATTCTCATCAGCTTTGTACAGAAAGTACTCTCTCTGAAACAATTCAAGTGGAAAAACAGCAGACTGAATGAATTATGTGTGTTTCTAGGGTTTATTAGGCATTGAATCCCTCAGCACAAGTCATCAACCTCAAGCTGGACCTCAGTCAGTGGGAACCAAACACTGAGTGTGTCTCTTCCTTAGGTGGTATCTACATGATCATCTTTTTGTTTAGGGGCCAGTCCCACTGTGCACTAGAATGTTGCACAGTAGCAAGGAAGAATGAGTAGGTTTTTTGATAGAGAGGTGTTTATTCTACATTAGAAAAAAAAGATTTTGAGGAAAGGCAGAAGGACAGTCTGGCTTGTGATAACAGCAACAGGAGGAGGCATCTGCTGTCTCCAACGAAGATGGGGAGAAAATGTTTGGAGAAGGGCGCTACAAAATGGAAGACAATATGAGTTGTTGTTGATGGTGATTGACTAGAGAACAGAGTGCCTTGCACAGTGGGGCTGAGCCTCAAGAATCCACCAGGTATACTTCAAAGGATGACTAAAAAACCACAGACATGGCTGCACAGAGTGTGGTAACAAGAATAAGCACCATTGCTAACACAAGTATCCTCCTCCTGTGGCATTTAGCTCTTTGGGCAGGAAGAGGGTTTGTGCTTGCTTGCTTCAAAGGGAAGATTAGCACTAGAGTTTTGAAAAAGTACCGACATCAGGCACACAGCTGGTACAGCTGGTCATGGAATGCACTGCCTCATATGAGCGGAGAAGTCTGGAGTATAGTGGAAAGCTATTAAAGCAATGGCCCAACAACTACCACGATTGGACACAGTCAGGCAGGCTGGGGCTCTTGCTGCAGTGATGGTGCTTGGGATGCTGCAGGTACCGTTTTGTAATCTAAAGTCATCCAATGAAAAAGTCCCACACTACCAACTGACTGACAGATCAAAACCAAGCTGACATAGGACCTTCCAAAAGTTAATGATGCAAAATTGACTTGGCTTTAAGGGCCTGAAAATAACTTGGGGTCTCCAGGCATGTGGCATCTAGCTCTCCTGGCCAGATCTAGTTCTGGCTCCTACTATGTGGCCCTTGCAGTGACCTCTTTCACCCTGAAGTGAATAGCCCACTGGTGGTAACCCACAGGGGACAAATAACCCCGCCAGTTCTTGTGGTGCAGACAACTCTTCAGTCAGTCTGCAGCTCTTGCTCCCTGAGCTCAGTGGTGGCAGCATGTAGCAAATCAGCTGTACCCAGTGTATGGAAGAGTGGCTACATGCGTAAGGTACAACATCTTGAGATGAAGTTGACATTGCAACCTCCCTTTTAAGCTCCTTGGAGCCTCCTGCTCTTCTCCCAGCAATATCAAGGCATCCTTTTATCTCAACACACTGCCACAATATGAACAAGGTAGACCAGCACCTTGGATTTCCTCAAGGTAGTGAGATAAGGGTCACAGGGAGAACAGAACACACCGAAGTAGCATTCCCAGGGTCACAGGGCCTGTGGATAGGCGTCATGAAGGGCTCGCTGCATTGGTTCTACAGAGGTTTCCTAAAATCTGGCAGTGCGGATATCATGCCACTGGGGCACTGCTGTCAGGGGCACCTTCTCCTGGACAATCTGTGGAAGAAATCTAATCTAAGTATATTTAAATAAGGCCACTGATTTAAGACTTCGTTTTCACTTCAGAAGTTCTCTTCAGTCATAATAAACTGGTAAGAATTTAACCCTCATGAAGGACATGCTGTGGTTTGCAATTCCCCTTTTATACTAGGATATTTTAATGCCATTTCAAGTAAGGTATCTGAAGTAAGTTGAGTGATGCACTAGAAAACTTCGTAGTGCCTAGTAGAGAGCTGATTCACTGTGATTATTGAAGAACACGGTCTTGGATACCTTGAGAAACACCTCACATTTCCAAAGCAGAAGAAAACAGTCTTACCCACTGCTGAAGATAGAGTGGTATGGTGGAGGATTTTCACTTCTAGGCAAACCACTTGACATAAGACAACGTGTCATGGCTGGTGACAGAGGGTCAGCAAAATAAGGAGGTGGTGGAGGTGGGAATACCATTACAGCATCACCTAGGAAAAAAAACACCAATTACTATCTCTGAAAAATTGAGCACCACTGTTTATTCTAACTGTACCCTAGAATATTTCCTGTCTTTGAAATTACCGTATTTTACTTGTCTACCTTTTAAGATAAAGTGCAATGATCCCACATCCAGAACTATTATATTCTGGGCTGTTAAAGTACATTGGAGGTACGTTCAAAACCAAAATTATCCCAAAATAAAGATGCAGCATACTCATAAACGGAAGATTTCATTTGGAAAATACAGCTAGGGGACAGGGAGTGTTCCATCTAGCTAAGAGACATAAACCTCTTCACTGTTGGCTGTCTGCAGAAACTGGAAGTGCAAAGCATACAGTTACTGTTGGCTCACTTTAAGGGTAGGCAAGTACCTCCTCACATATCTAAAATAGTTCAAGTTTCTCCACATCTACTGCAGCATTATAACAAAAGTATGCAAGTCATTAATAGTTCTGATGACTGATTTTGTGTGCCTTGACAGTTTCCCTACTAAATTACTCATAGCTGAAGGCACACTACTAACAGTACCACGACGCTATTGATGCATAATTCACTATTAAGTGTACTGTGCAGCATATCTGCCAATTTCAACTTTGTAATTGAGGAGTTTCAAATTTTTTTTTTTTTTAAAAAAAACAGAAAGTTCCTATCAGTCACTGAGTTTGCATAATTTATTTAAACATTCACAGCTGCCTGGCACCTTTCTTCCTTTGTAAGTTGTGTGCAGGGATAGGTCAGGGAGCATCAAAAATGTTGAATGAGGTGGGGGTGTTTTCTAGCTGATTCACCACTGTTCTAGAATGTCACTATGCCAACCAGACTTCAACCTTTCAGTTTTACTTTTCCTGATGGAAGTATAAAAGGAATCCACTAATTTTGCTTTCTTGTCTTTAAAGACAATCTGAATTCCTTTCTATGACCCTTTGATTTATCCCAGTGGCTGGAAAACTGACTTTAAACCCTCATGTTTTCTGAGGGTCCCCGCGTTACAGGTCTGTACATTGGTTTGACAGGCAGAAGGAAAAAAGTTTTGCATAATGGATTTCAAGTCCAGTCAGTCAGATGGCAGTCAAGCAATATTATGATTGACTCATTAATCCTTTCCGAGAGCTAGAAAGTTATCAGAATTATCTATGCATAGAATGTATTCATGGGGTATTAAAAGCAGTGCTATGTGCAGGGGAGCATTCCCTGCTAATATATCACATTTACTCAAATACTGTGCAATTAACAGAAGCATCTTGCAATTACACTTCTGACTGATGGAAGATGTGGCCATGATTAAAAAAAATACAATACACTGCTTATGAGTCAGATTCTCCTGTTTGAGAGGTCGGAGCTCAAGGCTCAGATAAATCTTAAATATAGTCACAGAAGTCATTAGACTTGTGATTTGCAGCGTCAGCTACACCCTTTGGGAAAGGAAGTGGGATTGGACTCATTTATGTCAGATTACATGGCTTCTTTTGCACAGACAGTCAGACCTTTCTTTTTATGCCAAAGGAGAGGTTTTGTCTTTGAGAGAAAGGTAACTGAACTGACATACAGAAAACATACAAGACAAAACAACATTTTTCTGTTTTGGCTGGTTTGACATGCCAGAACTGACATGCTTAGAGCTCAAATAAGTCATACTCACAGGTAAATCAGTAGTGGGAAAAAACCCTACTAACTCTCAAATGTAAAGTTGACAGATTATTTACGCACCTACTGTAACCTGAAAAGATTCAGGGCTCTGAGGATGTTCTTCACTTTCGCAAGATTCTTGGTTGAGATTTAAGTTTTGTTTCTTTTTAACATGAGCTATCACGAAGAAACACAACCCAGTGAGTACAATCAAAGGTCCCATGATTTGAAGTGACAGGAATCCACAGCCCTGGAGGTCCACATCAGAACTGCCAGTGTGGTTGAGCTGTATGCTGTGCCAGCTGGGGCTGCAGCCAGGAACCCAAATGCCCAGGATGCTAATTAGCATTCCACTAGTTAAAAACAGGAATCCAAATATGAGAAACTGGGCAAACTGACAGCTCCCGCGACAAAAAACAAGGCTGTACACCTGCTCATTTTGCAATTGTCTTTGTCTTATATACAGCCTGGCCCTTGATCGTGCCAGTAAAACACAAACCAGTCCAGTCACAGCCAGCACGGGCCCAGTGGCCTTAAGGAGCCCGTTACAGTCACTGAAGGTTCCAGATGGGCATGACTGGAGAATAAAGACTGAAAGCAGAAATCCAGCGCAGAGCAACACAGCTCCAAAAACAAAAAGGAAAAAGATAAGTTTCCCATGTTGTCCATTATTTCCTTCACCTCCTGGTGCAGGAACAGCCACTGGATACATTACAACAGAATCTCCTCAAGCAGATGAGTTGGGGTTTTTTTGTGGGTTTTTTTTTTTCCTGTTAGCATTAAGTGGCAGAAAACTACAGTAGATCTGCGAACATGAAAATACACAAATCAAAAGAAGAAAAAAAAACAGTGGGACTAGCTACATTATAATATTTACTCCTGCATTTGCTAATCAGCCTATATTGTATACTCTCAGCGTATTTTCTGGTTTGTAGTACCTCCATTATTCACTAAAGGGCCTAATCAAGTTTGCTGCCATTGAATGCCGATGAAAAGACAGAACTTGCTTTACAGTTAGACTGAAAACAATTGTAATTGCTGTTGCACAGCTAAATGAATTGTTTCTTTAGATATACAGACTTATGATTAAGGGGACATTATTTTCAAAGGCTGAATCTTGGGAACAAGGACAGGCTAGCTTTCCCCTTGAAAACAGAAAGCTAGGGGAAATTTCTGTAGTGAATGGCAGGAAGTGACAGCTCCTGAGGGAAAGAACCTCAATGCAAATGAGTATTGATGACTACCAGACATTTTACCAAGTAAGTCTTCTAATACATACCTTTTCAAAGCATATAAATCTTGCTTTTCCTTTCGCAGGCAATAAAGACTTTTCTGTTTCTCTCCTTAAATCAGCTTCCTGTCCTATACAGCTGCAAGAGCAAGTACACAGAAGATTTTCGGTTCCATTCTGAAAACACAAAACAAATGAACAAAAAAAAGAAAATAAAAAAGCCGTACTAACAACTGTGTACTTCAAGTCTCACTGATTTCGTAGTTAGAGTCGGTAAGCATACTGCTCCCACACTTCCTTTCCACTTCCCCTACTCCTGAATCCTTTGTCTGTGCTCCAAGAAAGCTTTAAAAAGAAATATAACAAAGGTGGCTCCCAGAAGGCTTCTGAGCCCACAGGAGTCTAGATTCAGAAGTAAATAGAAGAAAACAGAAACTAGTGCCAACACAGAGGCCAGTAACAGTCCATATGATAGTATGGATGACAAACCTCCTAGATGTGGACAAACTGGGGCAGGGAAAGCCTGACGGAAAGTTAGGACAGAGTACCATTTGGTGAGCTCTATTAAAAAAAAAAAATTCTGCCATTACCCACAAGGAAGTTTGTGCTTCCCTGACACTCTGGCTGACAGGGGTCAGATGGACATCTGTACTCCATACCATGGTGACTAGCAATCTCAGTCCAAGTGGCTACCATCCATCAAAAGTCAACCTGAAGCCTGGAATTTCAGACTATGGAAAATAACAAGTCTGGATGGACCACAAGAAAGCTGTCCCCTACTAAGTGTAGGAGGTACTTAAGTGTGCCCATACCGCAGTGTTTTTAACACTGCCCCCTTCCCCTCATCAGCAGTCTCCCATGACAGCCAACTTTATCTACAACTTGCATATGTCAGAAAGGATATACAGGGACTGGAGGAGTTTGTCACAGATGGAAGCAAAGAATCGGCTTAGTTACTGCTATTTGTTAGGTAACCTTCAGCCTTTCCTCTACCAGCTTACACTGCTCTGCTACTAATTCAGATGACTAGAAGCGAAAAGTCAAGTTAGATTGACTCTTCCTTACATATGCCTCAACAACAGATATGCCACAAGAAAAACAAAGTATTATGTGATTTCTGGAAGCAAAATGTTGAACGTGTGTCAGCCACAACAAGCTTCACGTCATCCCCCCAGTAACTACAGTGCCCCACTGGGATGAAAACAAAACACAGCCATAAAACCCACTAGTCACTCAAATACTTAATTACCTGTGTGCAGTGCAAGGCAATCTATCCAGTCAGTTTACTTAACCACTTGTAAGAGTAGGACCCAATTAAAGAATTGGCTGAGCAGATACACAAATGATGAATTTATTAGATGTTTTACTGCTAAACATCAAACCAGAGCCCCAGCACCATGGGAGAAGGCAGAGAGCAGCATGCAGGTAAAAGGCACAAAAAGCATGAGACTCGACAGGCAAGGAAACAGGCTGCACCACACAGCAAGAAGGCCACCGCAGGAAGCAACGAAGTCTCCCAGCTGGCTATCTTGAATCGCAAAACTGAGGGACCTCTCTTAATGCACCCTATTACTGTGGTCAGTTAATTTGTAGACTATGTCCGCCAAGTGGTTCTTCACTGTTCCGAATGCAGTCTACCCCTCTACTAAGACTGGTTTGAAAAACTGCTAACCGAGGCTCCTTTGGTAGAAGTAGTTTTTTACACTCTGGGAAAAAAATGGTTATAAAGAGCACTAAAGACAGGACAATATCTTATGAAAAAGAAATTAAAGAAATTCAAACTGAAATTTCAAACTGAAGACCTTTAGCCAAGCATACTCTCAATACTGCATGAGTTTGAGCCAGTTTGAAGGCTCTATTTCTGAGCAAAGAAACTGGATTAGGTTGGTCACTCCTCCTTCCTCAATTTCACTGGTCTTTCATAAGTTAATAAAATCGTTTCTCATAACTGCATATGCTCCTTCATGTCTAGAAATTTTCCCCATTTTCATAATTGATCTGAGGTGGCTCAGATTTACTGACTTACCAACAAATGCAGAGAACTGAGTAAAGCGCCTCTGAAATACAAAAAAAAAAAAAACCCCAGCAAAGCCCAGTTTCAGACATAACTGTCTTAAGATATTTTTCTGCCGAGGTACATTAACCATTATAACAGCAATACACTATAATTAGACAGAACTCTGAATCCTTTCTTCACAGTTCCCTCTAGGGAAGAAAACATGGAAATAAGTGCAAGTAAATTAGGACAAAAGGAAATAATGGAAGGGGGAAAAAAATTTGATTGTTTAGCCCTTAAAAAGAAAAATCTAGAGATTTGTTCTCATTGCTTCAACACAGTGCCTGCTTCTCTTCCACCAATCTTGTTATGAGATTAAGTTAAAACACACATTAGAAATTAAGCATGTGCATGTTTTCTTAATTCTTTCAGGCCACAAAAGAAGGAACATTCAGAACTGTCTGTTGTGGCTTTGAAGATGAAAGCCACAGATTTTATGCTGAAAAATCCAAGGGAGGACTAATTTTCATTTACGCTACCACCAAATTTTAATAAAAAACCCAATGCAAGATCAAGATTTCTTGTGTTTCAAGAAGAAGTATTTTAAAAAAGAAGCAAACCTCATACTGACCATGTGCTTGAAATTCTTCCGTTAGATCTGATATCTCCACAGGCATATTGACATAAGGGAATTTTCCATTCATATTGACCCCGAGTTTGAGAGCAGACATGGAAATACCAGGTCAGAAACTGCTAGAACAAAATCCAGTAGTGTGGAGGCAGTTAAGTATGACGGAAGAGGGAACTGGAAACATAACTTGTAAAGGAAGTCTGGTTATGAGCTTAACTTAAACTTACCCTTTTGTAAGTCTGGCCCATGCCAGGTATAGAGAACAGGAAATAACATCACAATTTCTTGTCATTTTTCTGTGTAACCCTTGTAATACAACTTTCACATTATGGACAACTCCAAGGATTTTAAAGTACAAGTTTTAATGATGGGACTTTCTGCTTTCTGTTTGAACCTTCAGAGTTCATATTTTCCAAGATTTCCACTGCAAACATCAGGACTATAAATTTACTCCCCCCTACTCATTCGAAATTTGATATCCTCATGCAGTCATATGAATTCAGGAACTGAGGATTACAAGAAAAAAGCACTGGAAGAATTAAAACACTGCTGTCCCTCTGCTTTGGTTTCATGAAGCAGGCCCCATTCCCGCTCTTTCGCTTGGAACCCAAATCATTTCATGCGGAAGGATCAGGTCTAGTCTGTGTTGGTATTTCAAGAATTACAATACCCTGTCAGTTGTAGCCCACAATGGAAACCCTATTAGAAGTCAGAAATCAACCTTTTCAAGAGTTTTCCATTTAAATGCTTTCACCCATACTTCCAATTTTTAAACTGCTACTGGGAAGCTGCCACTGCCATGCGGTGTTTTGTTTGGGTTTTTTTTTTCCATTTCTTTTTTCTTCCCAGGTTTCAAATTAAACTATCACTCCAGACAGGACAAGCCCTCTCAACTTCATTCAGTTTAACTTCCACGTCAAAACATGAATGGCTTGCCACTTCCTCTTATTCCCTATATCTAATTACCTCCTCATTTCACATCTATGCCATTTTCTGTTCTTTATCATACCACAGTCTCCCCCCTGGATTGCACTCTTAACTTGACATTCAGCAGAAGCACCCATCCATGAGCACAGCTGGTTAAACTAAAGTAAAGTGGAGTTTGCTACCTTCATCCCCACACTCTTCCCTCCCCATGGTGTTTTTAATCACTAATATGAAGAGCTAGGGGGAAATGCCCAACAAGATGTACTTTCAGTTTTCTACTTTCAAGCAACATTAAAACTACAAGCACTAACAAGCTTTGAGATGCCAAATACATCCAGTTTGACCTCTTGTGTATGCAGTCTCTAGTTAGTGCCTGACAGTGCTCTCATATCACGGAACATACAACTCTGGTATCCCAGGAGAGGGATTTCCAAGATTTAGATGCTGCGTGAAAAGACCCCTAAGCAGGGAGCAGATGTCACAGAAAGAAACTCTGCCCACATGGGCTGACAAAATGATTTGTCAGCTAACAGCATAAGAAGAGTAACGCCATGCTGTTATTTACGACTATTGCAGGTGGGGCAGGAGACAATGTCTGGAGAAGTGCTGGAAAGCAGCTGCAGTAGGAATGTCCAGAAAGTGGACAGTCTCCAGACACATGTGCACCAGGGATCCTTCTCACCACAAACCGGCAGAGTCAGGGATTCTGACCTGTGCCAGACAGAACTGCGCCCCGTGAAGAAGCTGCCAACTACTATCCCTGTGGGCTACAAGAGAAAAACAGCTAGAGTAAAAGCTGGTCCACAAATGTTTCCCACTCACTTGGGCAGGGAAGAGAGTCTTGATGCCACAGTTGGATGTGAGGACTCCAAAAGAGAGTCTGGACAAAGAGAGGAGATTGCAAAGCAAAGTTTGGTAATCCATTGGTTGGATGCTATGCAGGCAACTAGGACAGCACCTAAATTCAATAGCGGGCTCTGAAGGGTGCCATGCATGTCAGTGGGATGCTTTTTACACGACACACTGGTGGCACATAAGAGCTGGGACAAAGCAGCTCCTATTTTCTGGAGTACCTGCAGGGAGACTGGGGAGAAGGTAGATGGACACAGTTAAAGCTGACTTTCTTCAAACAGGTGACACAAGACAGAGTAATTTATGTACCTCAAAGAGGCAAAAAGCACAGACAAAGAGACTTACAAATCTTTAAGAGGGTGCAACTGTGACCATCAGGAAGATGCAGGACGCCAAAAGCTGCCCAAAGCCTTTTTGTCCCAGTTTCTTGAGGTTGGTGGGGGCATTAAACCACAACCAACTCATGGACAAGCAGTTAAGCTCTACTCCATCTGGGAAAAGCAGCATCCCATGGCATACCCCTCCTCACGCACCAGCCTGTCACGCATGCTCTCTTGTAAGTCACTAAGTCTTCTAAGCCACACTAAAGTCTTCAACAGGACAGACCATGCCCCGAAAGCACAGCTCCCATGCATCATGCTCAAGCGAGAAGCTGGGCAGGGCAGCCTGTCCACCACCTCCCTGTGAGGGAGCTGCACCTGGCCCGCACAGGGCCAGCCCATCACCCCAGTGAGAGCCTCCTCGCCAGTGCCTTCCCAGCCATATACCACCAGCAGCAACTGGAGCATTTTATGTCATTAGAATAATCTGTAGAGGCCCCTTCTGCGACATCCTGTCCTCTCACTGGGATGGCGTAAAGGTCACTGTGGGGAAGCAGTGTGGGGAGCAGTGAGCTCTCCAGGGAGGAGATAAAGTGGCTTTTCTCACCCCAGGGCATTTACGCTCTGGATAAGTGACACGCAGGGACACAGCCCCAGCCTCCATCCTTGAGGGAAGTGAAAA